>NW_025265694.1:0-1526 GCF_018294505.1 Triticum aestivum
GGGGTCCCGAAGCGATTTCCATAATTGTTGAACCCCAAGGTCCGCTTACGTGTCGGTCATCAACACTGGCAGTTTTGGCCGATTCTGGCCCGTTTTGTGGACTACTACTCACTATTTTGGGGTCCCGGAGTGATTTCCACGATTAACGAACCCTGGAGTGCGTTTACGTGTCGGTCATCAACAATCGCAATTTTGGCCGATTCTGACCCGTTTCTTGGATTATTACTCACTGTTTTGGGGTCCCAAAGCGATTTCCATAGTAGTATAACCCCAAGGTGCGCTTACATGTCGGTCATGAACATTGGCTATTTTGGCCGATTCTGGCCCGTTTCATGGACTATTACTCAATGCTTTGGGGTCCAGGAGTGGTTTCCATGGTTACCGAACCCTCGAGTGCGTTTACGTGTCGGTCATAAACACTCACTCTTTTGGGCAATTCTGGCCTGTTTCATGGACTATTACTTACTATTTAGGGGTCCTAGAGTGACTTCCACAATTAACAAACCCTGGGGTGCGTTTATGTGTCGGTCATCAACACTCGCTGTTTTGGCCGATTCTGGCCCGTTTCTTGGATTATTACTCACCGTTTTGGGGTCGCGAAGCGATTTCCATAATTGTTGAACCCCAATGTCTGCTTACGTGTCGATCATCAACACTGGCAGTTTTGGCCGATTCTGGCCCATTTGATGGACTATTACTCACTGTTTTTGGGTCCGGAATGGTTTCCATGGTTAATGAACCATGCGGTGTGTTTACATGTCGGTCATCAACGCTCGCAATTTTGGCTTATTCTGACCTGTTTCTTGGAATATTACTCACTGTTTAGGGGTCCCGAAGCGATTTCCATAGGTGTTGAACACCAAGGTGCGCTTACGTGTTGGTCATCAACACTAGCAGTTTTGACCGATTCTGGCCCGGTTCTTGGACTATTACTCACTGTTTTGGGGTGCCAGAGCGATTTCCATAGTTGTTGAACCCCAAGAAGCGCTTACGTGTCGGTCATCAACACTGGCAGTTTTGGCCGATTCTAGCCCGTTTCGTGGACGATTACTCACTATTTGGGGTTCTCGGAGTGATTTCCATGATTAACGAACCCTGGGGTGCGTTTACGTGTCGGTGATCAATACTGGTAGTTTTGGCCGATTCTGACCCGTTTCTTGGATTATTACTCACTGTTTTGGGGTCCCGAAGCGATTTCCATAATTGTTGAACCCCAAGGTCCGCTTACGTGTCGGTCATCAACACTGGCAGTTTTGGCCGATTCTGGCCCGTTTTGTGGACTACTACTCACTATTTTGGGGTCCCGGAGTGATTTCCACGATTAACGAACCCTGGAGTGCGTTTACGTGTCGGTCATCAACAATCGCAATTTTGGCCGATTCTGACCCGTTTCTTGGATTATTACTCACTGTTTTGGGGTCCCAAAGCGATTTCCATAGTAGTATAACCCCAAGGTGCGCTTACATGTCGGTCATGAACATTGGCTGTTTTGGCCGATTCTGGCCCGTTTCATGGACTATTACTCA
>NW_025265695.1:0-1526 GCF_018294505.1 Triticum aestivum
TGTTTTGTATTCTTTTATCAATTTAATATCTAGACAAAACAAATCGGAGGAGATTTATCAGACGTGCATAATTTTTTAAAAGCAGGAATAATTATCAAATTCTTTAAGATTTTTAAATTCAGAAGAATTATTAAATTTCATGAGCATTTTCTAAATAGGGAATTTAAAAAAATCGTGAACATTTTTTGAAATTTCAAAATCAGTAAGATACTATTACTTTTCTTATTCGAATCATTTTTTGAAATCAGATTTTGTGTGTGAATATTATTTGAATTTTGGAACATTTAAAACATTTACTGAAAAAATCGAATTTGCAATCATTTTTTGAATTCATGAACATTTTTTTGTATTTGACAACATTGTTTTGGAAAGTCAGAACATATTTTGAGCTCACGCACTTTTTTTTAAATCTGTATCATTTTCTCGCTAGCTTTCAAAAGCAGTATATAAACCGTTCGGACCAGACGCTTGTACCCGAATTAATATAACCGTACAAATTGTCTAGCCCACTAGGATGGCGCTGGGGTGCGTGATAGGTGAGTATCCCGTACGTTATTCGTGGGACAGGGTCTCGCGGCAAACACGGCTTGGTTAGACGTGCCCGCTAATTGGTACAATTTTTATAAAATATGAAAATTATTTACTTTTACTATTTTTGTAAAATATAAGTTTCAACATAGTGGAAAAGATATTATGTGTTCCTGAAGGTATTTCATAAGAAAAAGACATGTGAAATAGGAAAAAAAATAGAAAAATAGAAAAATCAAAAAATACCACAAGAAAGAAATATTTGGCTTTATTGAGCCAATACCCATGCATAAGAGCGGACCTTATACATCGCAATAAGTGAGATATAAGGTTTTTGTTGTGACGAGCCATCATTCCACCTTGTTTCTGGTCCTTATATCTGAAAAAATAGATCATTTTATAGAGCTTGACTGTATTATTTGTGATATATTTCAGCATTCAATCACTTGTTCTCAGCAGTGGTTTGCGATAATGGTTCATGCGCTGCTTTGAAATAGTGGAGTTTAGGGAAATTTGCAGCATCAAACTTGATTGAGATAAATGCACTGTTGTCTGTGTTTCAGATGTTTAATATAGTCATGCAACGTTGAAACAAATGATTTTACTTATCCAATCCCCAGAGGTTTTTAATTTGAATCTCTCTTTTGAAGTTTATTTATAGAGCCGTATGCAGTCGTCTGAAACTGGCAAGCTGTAAATTCAGGACTAAAGCATTCCCAGGGAGTCCGGATTCCCCACTAGTATGTGTCTATACGACCGATGCCTAGGCATAATGCTACGTGGATTCCTAAGCCACTTCATATGTTTCTATATGTGAGCGGAGGCATGTACAGATACGTGCATATACGCGACAACTCCATATCACATACGCCAATACCATTCATCCTCACTCCGGTTACCGAATGATAATTAAGGGGTCTTCCCCTGTGGACGCAATTAAAAGCGGTCGCCGTTTACCATCTGCTGCAACAATCATAGATGAAGGAAAATAGTCCATG
>NW_025265696.1:0-1526 GCF_018294505.1 Triticum aestivum
GGGCACTTGTAATAACTCCAAATGTCGCACGAAAATAATGATGAGCAAACCCGACCATCGTATAGCTAAGATAAAAACAACTAAAACACTAACAAATAACTAAAGTAAAGTAAAAAAACTGACATATCAGCCAATAAATTCATATAAGACATAAACTATGCAAATGTCACCGGAGGTGGTGGAACTATCAGGAGATTATGTTGTCACCCATATTGCGTAAAACCTCCCTGGCCAACCGCTCCGACAACATACACATAAAAACAGTTACATGATTACATGGCTCATCAACCACGTAATTCCAGAGATACCACATATTAGCTGGACTATGCGGCACAAGAGTTGTAAAGCATGTTCTAGAAGCTAGGGCGCTATGTAATCACGGTTGCTGTCTATGTAGGCTTGGTCAAACATTAGGACCTGCTATTGTAAAAAATACAATAAGTTCCGGGCCTGAGCGATCTCTATAACGCTAGGGCCTATCTTCCCCCGAGATGGGGACGCGACCCACTGCGTGTTAACATTTTTCGTTATTACAAGATCGACCCACATGACCACATGGGGAGGCTGCCCTCAAGGTCTTTTAAATAACATTAACATTGTATATGTTTCCAAAAATCCTTATTTTTTGCTTTTGAAAATTGACCCAGAACTTGATGTATTGGAAGCATGTGCACGTGGGAGCCATGTATGAGAGGTAGGCAGATATTTCTATCGGACAAATTACAAAACATGTAAATGTTGCATTCAAGTTTCGATTGAATTGTCAAAAAGCAGAGGCTATTAATGTTGAAAATGGTAAACAACATTGATTTTGATTCAAAGATCTTGTCTAAACATAGAAGGTAGTCAAAACATTTGCGAAATCAGAGATTTAATTGAAAACATATGACCCCTGCTTTGTTTGAACCAAAAAAATAAACACAAGATTTGTTTCTGGGAGAGGGAGATGTGAAGTGAGGGCTAATTTTGATAAAATAATAGGACCAGTCTGCAATGTTCCAATAATCCTTCTACCGGCCCTGATCATACCTCTCCGTTTTCGTTCCAATGGCTCATATAGCATGGGTGCATCCGGTGCATGAATTGAGCTGGTGCACTCAATACGTTCTCTGCCAGAACAAGCAGCTGGGAGGGGCATCTACATTGGGAGTTGGGAGGCGCAGCATGTGTGTGTCTGTCCCTATCGTTGCGTGAGGAGAGAAATGAATATTGGACAGCATACGGTGGGTGAGAGAGTCCGCAGAACTTAGGGGCTTTCTGTGAGTGGTAGCAGGAGGACTGATGAGCTTGGTGCAATTAACTCCTGTCTGACTATGTCTACACATGCTAGACCGAGTGCCTCTGTTTCTGACATCTCTCAATCCTATCAACAAGACTTCAAACTTTCTCTTTTATTGCTGCTATTTCCGGCCTCATGTATGGATGAGTCTATGAGAGGTGACATGGGAGAGCTAGCAACGCAACCTCCTCTTATATATGAGTAGGAGTGTAGCGCGCTAGAACACGCAAAGAAAAAAAGAAACTAC
>NW_025265697.1:0-1526 GCF_018294505.1 Triticum aestivum
GAGAGAGAGAGAGAGAGAGAGAGAGAGAGAGAGATCAAACACATAGCAACTGGTACATACCCTCAGCCACGAGGGTGAACTACTCCCTCCTCATCATGGAGAGTGTCAGGATGATGAAGATGGCCACCGGTGAGGGATCCCCCCTCCGGTAGGGTGCCGGAACAGGGTCCTGATTGGTTTTTGGTGGCTACAGAGGCTTGCCGCGACGGAACCCCTGATCTATTGTGCTCTCCGATGTTTTTAGGGTATATGGATATATATAGGCGAAAGAAGTCGGTCAGGGGAGCCATGAAGGACCCACGAGGGTGGGGGGCGTGCCCAGGGGGTAGGGCGCGCCCTTGACCCTCATGGCCACCTCTAAGCTTCCCTGACATCTACTCCAAGTCTCCTGGATTGCTTCCGTTCCAAAAATAACTGTCCCGAATGTTTCATTCCGTTTGGACTCCGTTTGATATTCCTTTTCTTCGAAACACTGAAATAAGCAAAAAAAAATAGCAATATGGGCTGGGCCTTCGGTTAATAGGTTAGTCCCAAAAAAAACATAAAAGTGTATAGTAAAGCCCATAAACATCCAAAACAGATAATATAATAGCATGAATACTTCATAAATCATAGATACATTGGAGACGTATCACCCCGCAGCCTCCCACATACCCCACAGGATGCGGGAGAGCACGAGCTACATCCCGGTGCCCTCAGCCGCCGCCCTCGTCGCCGGAAAAGCGCACTCTGCCGGCCTAAGCCACTGACCAATATGGCCCCCACCAGTTAGGTACCTAATTAGTGCTAATCCACCCCCTGTGATGTTGACGGCGGGCCCCAATGCCCACTAACCATTTAATTAGACTAAATAACCCTTGTTTAAACCTTGTGTCACTGACGTGTGGACCCCACATGTGAGGTTTGACCTGGTCAGCGTTATTGACTTGCTGATGCAAGCATGACACAGTAATTGTTTTTCTGGGTTTAATTTAATTCAGGAAATCCTAGAAATTTTAAAAAAAATTCAAAAATTCATAGGAATTCATCAGTGCCTTAGTTGGAAATAATTTAAATATGAAAAATTATCAGAAAAAATAAATCTATCCATCTGCACCATTTTCATGCATGATAAACCAAACTATACCTACTAAATATACGAAAACACATAAATGTCATTTTAAAGGGTTTAATATAGAGTTGCATTTGAACCCTTGGTTCAAATGAACTTTATCCAAACTGAATGCCAAATGCATTAGCACAAACCACATCAGATCTTCATGTCATGTTCATACATCATATTGTTGCATATGCTTGTGTATAGATTGCTAGCACACCGTCCTACTCGATATGTCCTTCTTCGTAGACCGTTCTAGACTTCCTGCCAAAGGAGTAGTGCCCCCCCCCCCCCGTTGATCTACCAGGAAAGCAAACCCCCTTGAGCATTCCGATACAACCCCACTATCTTGCTTCTACCCTTTTTATTGTATTAGGACAACAACGATTCAACTACTACTTCATGTTGTGGTAGTTCAACCCAATCCTCT
>NW_025265698.1:0-1526 GCF_018294505.1 Triticum aestivum
ATGCGGCGTGAATATTATTAAATACTCGGAGCGCGATAAAATCATGAGTTTTTTACATGACGTGGGCACATGTGCTATAGGACCGATGGTAATTTTTCATAATTTTTCGTGATGGAGAAGTATCTGAACACTTCCCTCTACGCGGATTGCTCTTCGCGCGTCTACGACTGTGGCCGGCGGCCTCCGGGGGCTAGCATACTGTCAAATCTTGCGTAGGCGGCCTCTCACAAGTCTGGAAGTGTTGTGACGGTTGCAAATGCCCGGCACGCGTCTCCGGGGTGTGCCCCCCCCCTCACGGACGGCACCGCCGCCGGCACCTGGAGGGGGGAAACGGACGCGTCGGGTCTACACGGAGTGGATGTAGCTCTGTTTTTGGCCCGGATGTTGCTCCCGGGTGTCCCTATGGGCCGAACTGACACAACCGGGTGGAGAGGTCCACTGGTCAAAGCCCGTCCGTGCAAAGTCAAAGGGCTAGATCGCGTGGTCAAACGCTACAGGGTTAGGCGGGACGGGGGCACTAGGGGGTAGCAATGCCGCCGGCCCGTCGTACCGGGCCCTCATACATGCGGGGTGGTGTGGTGGCATGTCTTAAGAGGCGGCACGCGTGTCCGGGGTGTGCCCCCCCTCACGAACGGCGCCGCCGCCGGCACCTGGAAGGGGGAAACGGACGCGTCGGGTCTACACGGAGGGGATCTTGCTTTGGGTCTGGCTCGGATGTTGCTCCAAAGTGTTCCTATGGGCTGACCTAACACAACCGGGTGGAGAGGCCCACTGGTCAAATCCCGTCCGTGCAAAGTCAAAGGGCTAGATCCGGTGGTCAAACGCTACAGGGTTAGGCGGGACGGGGGCCCTGGGGGGTAGCAATGCCACCGGAGCGTCGCATCGGGCCCTCATACATGCGGGGTGGTGCGGTGGCATGTCCGAAGAGGCGGCACGCGTCTCCGGGGTGTGGCCCCCCTCACGGACGGCGATGACACGGTAGTAGACGTTCTGCGGAAACGATGCGGCGTGAATATTATTAAATACTCGGAGCGCGATAAAATCATGAGTTTTTACATGACATGGGCACATGTGCTATAGGATCGATGGTAATTTTTCATAATTTTTCGTGATGGAGAAGTATCTGAACACTTCCCTCTACGCGGATTGCTCTTCGCGCGTCTACCACTGTGGCCGGCGGCCTCCGTGGGCTAGCATACCGTCAAATCTTGTGTAAGCGGCCTCTCACAAGTCTGGAAGTGTTGTGGCGGTTGCAAATGCCCGGCACGCGTCTCCGGGGTGTGCCCCCCCCCTCACGGACGGCGCCGCCGCCGGCACCTGGAGGGGGGAAACGGACGCGTCGGGTCTACACGGAGTGGATGTAGCTGTGGGTTTGGCCCGGATGTTGCTCCCGGGTGTCCCTATGGGCCGAACTGACACAACCGGGTGGAGAGGTCCACTGGTCAAAGCCCGTCCGTGCAAAGTCAAAGGGCTAGATCGCGTGGTCAAACGCTACAGGGTTAGGCGGGACGGGGGCACTGGGGGGG
>NW_025265699.1:0-1526 GCF_018294505.1 Triticum aestivum
AAGATAAGCCTTCTCGTCAACCTCGAAGGTCATAGCCTTATGTTTTCGGTCATATTGACTCTTTTGACGAGATTGGGCTGTTTTCAACTTTTCACGAACGATACGAACTTGTTCTTCTGCTTCCTGAATCATATCCGGGCCAAAGAATTGTCTTTCCCCGGTCTCTGACCAGTTAAGGGGTGTTCGACATCGTCGTCCATAGAGAACTTCAAAAGGGGCTTTACCCAAGCTAGATTGATAGCTGTTGTTGTAAGCGAATTCGGCAAATGGAAGGCACTTCTCCCAGTCCATTCCGAATGAGATAACAGAGGCTCGAAGCATGTCTTCTAGAATTTGGTTGACGCGTTCCACTTGACCACTCGACTGAGGGTGGAAAGCGGTGCTAAAGGAAAGACGGGTTCCCATAGCATTTTGGAAACTTTCCCAAAATCGAGAGGTGAAAAGACTTCCTCGATCCGAGTTAATTTCCAAAGGAACACCATGGAGAGACACTATACGGGAGATGTATAAGTCTGCCAGCTGACTAGCGGTTATACTCTCACGAACAGGTAAGAAGTGGGCTACTTTGGAAAGACGATCGACCACGACGAAAATAGCATTATTCCCTCTCTTGGTCCTGGGAAACCCGGTAATGAAATCCATACCAATTTTATCCCATTTCCATTCAGGAATAGCTAAGGGTTGAAGGGTGCCAGCAGGCCGTTGATGCTCTGCTTTTACACGACGACAGACGTCGCAATTTGCAATGTACTGAGCAATTTCTCTCTTCATCCTAGTCCACCAGAACCTCTGGCGTAGGTCCTGATACATCTTAGTACTACCGGGATGAATGGTGAGAGGAGATTCATGAGCTTCCTTAAGGATCAATCGCCTCAGGTTGCGCACCTTGGGAACCACTAGTCGATCCCCGAAGTATACGACTCCTTGATCATTAACGGAGAAACAATTCGCAATTCCTTTCTGAATGTTTCTCTTGATGTGGGAGATTCCCGGATCTACCTTCTGTGCTTTGATAATTTGATCCGTAAGGGTAGGTTTTGCCA
This sequence comes from Triticum aestivum, assembly GCF_018294505.1. Classification (NCBI taxonomy): domain Eukaryota; kingdom Viridiplantae; phylum Streptophyta; class Magnoliopsida; order Poales; family Poaceae; genus Triticum; species Triticum aestivum. The sequence continues at coordinate 1,044 of NW_025265699.1, forward strand.
CCAAGGTGGAGAGAAAACCTTGAGGAACAATATGAAGGTTAAGCTTCCTAAATTCCTCATGGAGAAGCGGTTGACTTTGTTGTAACATCAGGTTGTTACAATAAGATTTACGACTTAGCGCATCAGCCATGACGTTGGCTTTCCCTGGGGTGTAGGTTATTCCTAAGTCGAAGTCGGTGATCAATTCAACCCAACGTCTCTGCCTGAGATTCAAATCCGGTTGGGTGAAAATATACTTCAGACTTTGGTGATCAGTGAATATTTCGCAACGATTACCGAGGAGGTAATGTCGCCAGGTCTTAAGTGCATAGACTACGGCTGCAAGCTCTAGATCATGAGTGGGATAATTCTCCTCATGTGGGTGCAATTGCCGTGAAGCGTAGGCAATTACGTGTCGATCTTGCATGAGAATGCAACCTAGTCCTTGTCGCGAAGCGTCGCAGTAGATAACAAAGTCCTTGGAGAAGTCTGGCGGTACCAGTA
>NW_025265700.1:0-1526 GCF_018294505.1 Triticum aestivum
GGGGTCATATTTCAGGGCCCAATGCATGGTAGTAGCTGTATCTTAAATCACGCATACAGATCTCAGTGCTTAAGGTCGGCTTCAATGAAACAACCCACCATGTACTCCTACATGGCCTCTCATCGATACCTTTACCAAATCGTGTTCACCACACCACTCTCATTACCGAGATAAACATTTCACTCTAGCCCATCACCCAGATGAACCAGACCTGACACGACTCTAAGCATAGCAGGCATAGCAAGGTAGGAACAACACATACATATGGCTCAAACAACTCCTACACATGCTAGTGGGTTTCATCTAGTTACTGTGGCAATGACAGGTCATGCAGAGGAAATGGGTTCAACTACCGTAGCACACAGCAGTTTGAAACGCGTTGTCTTAATGCAGTAAAAGAGAGCAGGAGCGAGAACATGGGATTGTATCGATATGATCAAATGGTTGGTTGCTTGCCTGATGGTTCGATGCACTGATACGGTTCTTCGCTAGGGTAATCAGGGTACTCTTCGGGGACAGAACCTGCCGCAGAGAGCACCGATACACAAGCATTACCAAACAATGTGCAACAATATGATGCATGCATGAAACATGGCAATATGAGTGTATTGGGCTAATGCAACTAAAGCCAGAAGGGTTTGAACAAATTTGAATCAAGGATTCAAATTTCAAATTCAAATATGGCCTTTTAAAGTGCTTTTCCTTGTTCTGCTTAAAACATCAATTTAACTTGTTTGATCATGCATGAAAATAGTACAGATGGATAGATTGGATTTTTCTGATCATTTTTCATATATAATTTGTCCAATTTGGAGTTACAGAATAAAAGTTATGAATTTTTGAAGTTTAAATAATATTCTGCAATTTCCTGATTTAAATTAAATCCAGAAAATCAATTACTGCGTCAGCCTGACGTCAGTGTGACGTCAGCAGGTCAACGGAACTGGTCCAGGTCAAACCTGACAGTGGGTCCCGCATGTCAGGGTGATTATTTTAATTAAAACTTAATTAAAACTAAACCTGTTTAATTAACAGGGCTGGGCCCCACCTGTCATTGACTTAGGGGAGTCAACCAGGGCCCACCCGTGGTCAAACCCGAGTCGGCTGCACCGGCGTTTAGCTGCCGGCGAGCCCGACGCGGCGGCGGAAGTGGTTTTGGTCATATCGGCCACCAAACGGACTGCGGAGACCACCGGAGTGGAGCTGAGGCCAACCCGCAGCTCTTGGCGGAGCCCGTTGGGGTCGGGGTGGCCGGAGTCGACGGCGGCGAGCTCGGCTGCGGCCGCCGGGGTTCGGTCGTGCACGGGAACGGTGCTGGAGCTCGAAGTCGAGCAAAGCGAGGCGCTAGGGATGCTCTACGGGGTCTTGCGAACTTGTTGGACTCGCCGGGGTGACCAAATGGTCACCGGAGCTGCGTCGACGGCGAGCTCGGCGACGGCGGAGGTTCGGCCGTGGTGGGGAGGTGGCTACGGTGAGGGAACGAGGGGAAGGAGAGGGGGAAACGGTGGCGTAGCTCACCGCGGTTG
>NW_025265701.1:0-1526 GCF_018294505.1 Triticum aestivum
GAGTGTTAATGTCATGCACGTAAGCGCACCATGGGGTCCATAAACCAAGAAAATCGCTTCGGGACCCCAAAACGGTCAGTAATACTCCATGAAACGGGCTAGAATCGGCCAAACCTACGAGTGTTGATGACCGATAGGTAAATGCACCCCGAGGTTCATCAATCGTATAAATCGCTCCAAGACCTCAAAATGGTGAGTCATAGTCCACGAAATGCGCCAAAATCGGCCAAAACTGGAAGTGTTGATGACCTACACGTAAACGCACCTCAGGTATCATTAATCATGGAAATCGCTCCAGGACCTCAAAAAGGTGAGCAATAGCCCATGAGACGGGTCGAATCAGCCAAAACGGCGAGTGTCGATGACCTGCACGTAATAGGACCTTGTAGTTCAACAAGCAAGGAAATCGCACAGGAACCCCAAAATGGTGAGTAATAGGCCATGAAATGGGCCAGAATCGGGCAAAACAGAGAGTGTTGATGAATGACACGTAAGCGCTTCATGGGGTTTAGCAACCATTAAAATCGCTTCGGGACCCCAAAATGGTGATTAATAGTCCACGAAACGGGCCAGAATCAGCGAAAATTGTGAGTGTTAATGACCTACACGTAAGCACACATTAGGGTTCAGTAACCATAAAATCACTCTGAAACCCCAAATCAATGAGTAATAGCCCATGAAACGGGCCAGAATCAGCCAAAATGGCGAGTGTTGATGAACGACACGTAAGCACACCTTGGGCTTCGGCAACCATAAAAATCGCTCTAGGGCCCCAAATTGGTGAGTAGTAGTCCACGAAACGGGACAGACTTGGCCAAAACAGCGAGTGTCAATGACCTGCACGTAAGTGCACCTCAGGGTTCAGTAACCATGGAAATCGCTCCTTACCCCAAAACGGTGAGTAATAGTCCATGAAACGGGTTAGAATCGTCAAAGAGGTGAGTGTTGATGAACGATACGTAAGCGCACCTTGGGGTTCGGCAACCATAAAACTCGCTCTGGGATCCCAAAACAGTGAGTAATAGTCCACGAAACGGGCCCGAATCGGCCAAAATGGCGAGTGTTAATGTCATGCACGTAAGCGCACCATGGGGTCCATAAACCAAGAAAATCGCTTCGGGACCCCAAAACGGTCAGTAATACTCCATGAAACGGGCCAGAATCGGCCAAACCTACGAGTGTTGATGACCGATAGGTAAATGCACCCCGAGGTTCATCAATCGTGGAAATCGCTCCAAGACCTCAAAATGGTGAGTAATAGTCCACGAAATGCTCCAAAATAGGCCAAAACTGCAAGTGTTGATGACCTACACGTAAGCGCACCTCAGGGATCATTAATCATGGAAATCGCTCCAGGACCTCAAAAAGGTGAGCAATAGCCCATGAGACGGGTTGAATCAGCCAAAACGGCGAGTGTCAATGACCTGCACGTAATAGGACCTTGTAGTTCAACAAGCAAGGAAATCGCACAGGAACCCCAAAATGGTGAGTAATAGCCCATGAAACGGGCCAGAATCGGGCAAAAC
>NW_025265702.1:0-1526 GCF_018294505.1 Triticum aestivum
CCCTTCGCCTCGCCGCAGCCGCCGGTGCGAGATCCTCCTCCCCGCCTGCAACCCCGCGCCTCCTCCCCTGCTCGTCAACGGCCGCCGCCCTTCGACACGGCAGCGCCATTGCCAAGAGCTCCCCGCCGGCAACCCCGCGCCTCCCGCCTGGTCGCCCTTCGCCTCGCCGCTGCCTGAGCTGGAGGCCGTAGAGGGACCCTCCTCCTCCCCGTCCGTGACCCCACACCTCCTCCCGACCAGGGGATCCATGGCGCCATGGTCAACTCCGCCCGAAGACCACCCTTCGCCTCCTCGAGCTCGACGCCCGCTCTCGGATCTCGACGCTGGCAAGGGCCAGTTCGTCCGATTTGTAGTAATTTTTTTTTGGTGTTGTTTCGTTCCTTCGTTCGTCCGTCACACCACGGCCAGTTCGTCTGTTTTGTAAATGGAGAACATTATATTGTGTAATTATACTGTGATGATGGATATATAGTATGTAAAGAGAGTACTTTTGTCTCGTATAAAATTGTTCATTCGTCATACTGTGAAAGATTTTCCCTACGCCTTCAGCCATCTACGACTTCTACATTGTTTCGTTTTTTAAAAATAAAAATATTTGCTTTGCCGTGTGCGTATATGAGGATGACGGCAAAGACATAGCCTAGCTGACGGCAAAGTACTTGACGCCGTCCGTTAGGGCGACTGCTCCGTGTGTTGGCATATTTTTGCCGTCTGGCTAGTCCGCTCACGGCGAACCCTATTGACTGACGGCAAACTCTTTGCCGTCATCCCGATAAACAGCAGACAGCAAAGTATTCTTTGCCGGCTATTCTTTGCCGTCTGATTTTGCCGTCTGCTTCCAGACGGCAAAGTCTTTGCCGTCTGGAATTTGGTCTTTCCCGTCTGTAATCCACAGACGGCAAATCTCCTGTTTCCCGTAGTGAAAGTTCTTTATCCGGGCATCTAGCTTCGTACTAATGTCCTACAAAGGTCCTATTGGAACACGAGTAGCATCTAAAGTCCTTCATGATTGAGCACTTAAGCACCCGGCATGTTGAATCAAAGTTCTATATCTGGGGGACCAACTTCGTACTAATATCCTACAAAAGTCGATTAAAACACCGAAAACTAATATCTAAGTGCTCAATCACGTTCCTTCGTGATCGAGCGCTTATGCACCGATCATGTTGAATCAAAGTCCTTCGTGATCGAGCGCTTATGCACCGATCATGTTGAATCAAAGTCCTTCGCAATCGAGCGCTTAAGCACCGATCATGATGAATCAACGTCCTTCATCATCGAGCTGTTAAGCAGCGGGCATGTTGAATCAAAGTTCTTTATCTGAGGGTGTAGCTTCGTGCTATTGTCCTACAAAGGTCCAATTAAAAATGAGTAGCGTCTAACGTCCTTTGTGATTTAGCATTTAGGGTGTTTGGTTCTGGTGCCAGGCACATTGAATCAAAGTGCTTAACTTGTGGGTCTAGCTTCATACCAAAATTACTACAAAGGTTGCAACGAAACATCTATATCAAATGCTATGGAAAGAA
>NW_025265703.1:0-1526 GCF_018294505.1 Triticum aestivum
GGGGATCCAAAAGCGTTTTGAGAGACATGGAGCATATGAGATGTTCGAAGAGCTGAAAATGGTTTTCCAAGCTCATGCCCGGGTCGAGAGATATGAAGTCTCCGACAAATTCTTCAGCTGTAAGATGGAGGAAAACAGTTCTGTCAGTGAGCACATACTCACTATGTCTGGGTTGCATAACCGCTTGACTCAGCTGGGAGTTAATCTCCCGGATGATGCGGTCATTGACAGAATCCTCCAGTCGCTTCCACCAAGCTACAAGAGCTTTGTGATGAACTTCAATATGCAGGGGATGGAAAAGACCATTCCTGAAGTATTTGCTATGCTGAAATCAGCAGAGGTAGAAGTCAGGAAGGAACATCAAGTGTTGATGGTCAATAAAACCACTAAGTTCAAGAAAGGCAAGGGTAAAAAGAACTTCAAGAAGGATGGCAAGGAGGTTGCCGCGCCCGGCAAGCAAGATGCCGGGAAGAAGCCAAAGAATGGACCCAAGCCCGAGACTGAGTGCTTTTATTGCAAGGGAAGCGGTCACTGGAAGCGGAACTGCCCTAAGTACTTAGCGGATAAGAAGGCCGGCAAAACAAAAGGTATATGTGATATACATGTAATTGATGTGTACCTTACTAGTGCCCGTAGTAGCTCCTGGGTATTTGATACCGGTGCAGTTGCTCACATTTGTAACTCAAAGCAGGGGCTGCGGAATAAGCGGAAACTGGCAAAGGACGAGGTGACGATGCGCGTCGGGAATGGTTCCAAGGTCAATGTGGTCGCCGTCGGCACGCTACCTCTGCATCTCCCTTCGGGATTAGTTTTAAACCTTAATAATTGTTATTTAATGCCAGCTTTGAGCATGAACATTGTATCGGGATCTCGTTTAATTCGAGATGGCTACTCTTTTAAATCTGAGAATAATGGTTGTTCCATTTTTATGAGAGATATGTTTTATGGTCATGCTCCTATGGTGAATGGTTTATTCTTTATGAATCTCGAACGTGATGCTACACATGTTCATAATGTGAGTACCAAAAGAAGTAAGGTTGATAATGATAGTCCCACATACTTGTGGCACTGCCGCCTTGGTCACATAGGTGTCAAACGTATGAAGAAGCTCCATGCTGATGGACTTTTAGAGTCTCTTGATTATGAATCATTTGACACGTGCGAACCATGCCTTATGGGTAAAATGACCAAGACTCCGTTCTCAGGAACAATGGAGCGAGCAACCGACTTATTAGAAATCATACATACTGATGTGTGCGGTCCGATGAGTGTTGAGGCTCGCGGTGGCTATCGTTATGTTCTCACTCTCACTGATGATTTAAGTAGGTATGGGTATATCTACTTAATGAAACACAAGTCTGAAACCTTTGAAAAGTTCAAGGAATTTCAGAGTGAGGTTGAAAATCAACGTGACAGGAAAATCAAGTTTCTACGATCAGATCGTGGAGGAGAATACTTGAGTCACGAGTTTGGGGCACACTTAAGAAAATGTGGAATAGTTTCACAACTCACGCCGCCTGGAACAC
>NW_025265704.1:0-1526 GCF_018294505.1 Triticum aestivum
ATCTTAAGAGTATAAACCCTGCCGCAAGAAATCAACGGAAATTAAATATTCCTCAAAAAATTTGAAGTTCAAACGTGTGCATCTAGGAGTAAATACTCCTAACATCAAATTAAATAACCATATGTCTAAAAGTGCTCCAATGCTGCAAGAGACAAAACTACGAGCATACATTGTTCTCTCGAGAAAAAGGTGCAAGATCAATCATATTTCACCAAAACTTGCCTCACGGGCTCAAACTGGAAATGCAAGTATGCATAAAAAATCATTGTATTGCCAGCCTACATAATGATTGATCTAAATTTCAGAAGTGTTTCTGAAAAATAGCAGAAGCACTCATAATCAAGTGGCTAAAGCCCACCCGAGAGTACCACCGAAACAGAAAAAGGATCAATTACGCTCCTTTGTTTCTTTTGAACGGAAATATGTTAACAACAAACAATATCTTCTGTGAAATTGTAGTAAGTCAAAGAACAATCAATTTCAAATATATGATCCAATGCCATATCAGCATAAGCTAAGTCATTGAATTAACTCTCTAATGCTTAACAAGATAAAAGTATAAGCATGGATATTCTCTGTATAAAAAAATCCCACTTTTTCATGAGTCTTGCGAGAAACCAACCTAATAGCATCATCTTTTCAAAAAAAAGGGCGGCGTGAATTAACAAAAAAATAATAGTCAATAAATATGACCAACTTGACAAATACATACAAAAGGGATACCATTAAAATATGATGGTAAATCAAGAGCATTGGGATAGGGGCACCATCATCCAAGGATGCTACAAATGGCACATAGGGAAAATGCATACTCGATATCTAGTGCAAAAAAAAGAGAGAAATCCTCCCAACAGGTTGGCGATAAATCCAATCTTGCCATATCCTAAAATACTGGGGGCAACCCCATCAAAATTCGTCCAAAATAATCATATATATGTCAACACACATGCTTCTGAATTTCTCAACGAAAAAGTTGTGGATGAGCTCATACCATGATCTTTCATATGGTGTATAATGCTAAGGGTGCATTGTAGTGCAACCAGACATCAAACCCCGTCACCTTTAGGTTACATATGGTTATGCCAATTTTCACGTAGAACAAATTTTGCGTGTTGAGGAGTGAGTCCTGTTGAGGAGAAATTATCTCAATTAAATGTTTTCCGCCATTAAAACTAGGAAAAATCTGCATACTTTCGAAATAAATAACATATCCTCAAGCAAAGAAAATTATGTATCTTCTTGTGTCACTCTTGAGATAATAAAATAGGTGATTTCCCAACAAGCTAAGGCTCAATATATGGAGACATAGCATGCCAACGGGCCAAGGTATGTCAAACCATACCCTCCATATGGTAGTTTGACTGCTTTTCCAATCGAATGTTAACACATAGCTCATATAGTTGTCGCGTACCAAGATTCGACACATAGCAAAGCTATATTCTTCCGAAAAATGTTCAAATTTCATTAGAACTAATTGTGTCCTTGGTACAATAAAGTTACAACCATGTTTGATCAGGCCTCAGCAA
>NW_025265705.1:0-1526 GCF_018294505.1 Triticum aestivum
GCGAGCCCCCGACGCGGCCTCGTCCCCCGCTGCTCGCCTAGCTCGTCGGCCCCGCGCAGCTTGCCGCGGGTGCCCGCCGCTCCCCCTGGCCGCTACTACCGCGCCGTCCCGCCTCAACCGTTGCTGCGCCGCGGCCTTGATCTGCCGCCGTGCCCCGGTGGCCTTGCACCGCCGCGCTCCCTCGGGCACGAGCGCCCGCAACCAGCGCCCGCCCCGTTAACCACTGCCCGGATCCACTATGGCCCCTGTGCCTATGACATGAGGGGCCCAGGCCCTAGAACGAAAATTAAAAATAAGATTTAATAAAATAAATAAATAAATAATTAAAATAATTAAAATATTAATTAGTTAATTAATTAAAGAAATAATTAACTTAATTGATCCTGATTAGATTAACCTAATCACCTAGTTAGTTAATTAATCTATTAGGTTAGTTAACAGTCAATGACAGCTAGGACCCACACGTCAGTTTGACCAGTCAACGCCCCTGTTGACTGCTGACGTCATGCTGACGTCATGATGACGTCAGCAAACACTGTTTTGGATAAGGTTGGATTTAAATGAATAAATAAAATCAGAAAATGATTTAAATCTTTAGAAAATCATATCTTTTAATCCGTAACTCGGATGAAAATACTTTCTACATGAAAGTTGCTCAGAACAACGAGACGAATCCGGATACGCAGCCCATTCGTCCGCCACGCGTCCCTAGCATAGAGAACCTGCAACATTTCACCTCCGGTTCATCTGTCCGAAAACACGAAACACTGGGGGTACTTTCCCGGATGCTTCCCCCCTTCACTGGTATCACCTCCTACCGCGTAGAACACGTCTAGCTCTGCCTGTTATCCTGTTATGCACTTGCTTGCTATGTATTTACTGTTTCTCCCCCCTCTTCTCTCCGGTAGACTACGAGACCGACGCTGCTGTTGACCAGTTCGACTACGGAGATGACGACTCCTCTCTCTTGCCAGAGCAACCAGGCAAGCCCCCCCCTTGATCACCAGATATCGCCTATTCTCCTCTATACTGCTTGCATTAGAGTAGTGTAGCATGTTACTGCTTTCGTTAATCCTATTCTGATGCATAGCCTGACATTGTCGCTACATCTGTTGATACCTTACCTGCAATCCTAAATGCTTAGTATAGGATGCTAGTTTATCATCATTGGCCCTACATTCTTGTCAGTCTGCCTTGCTATACTACCGGGCCGTGATCACTTGGGAGGTGATCACGGGTATATACTATACATACATACATACTATACAGATGGTGACTAAAGTCGGGTCAGCTCATTGAGTACCCGCAAGTGGTTCTGACGAGGGGGCTGAAAGGACAGGTGGCTCCATCCCGGTAGAGGTGGGCCTGGGTTCCCGACGGCCCTCGACTGTTACTTTGTGGCGGAGCGACAGGGCAGGTTGAGACCACCTAGGAGACAGGTGGGCCTGGCCCTGTTCGGCGTTCGCGGATACTTAACACGCTTAACGAGATCTTGGTATTTGATCTGAGTCGGCTACGAGCCTATA
>NW_025265706.1:0-1526 GCF_018294505.1 Triticum aestivum
TAAGTCTGTGCCACTTTGGGTTTACGACTAGTCATGTCAGCCCGGGCTCCTTATCATATGGATGCTAGCGACACTATCATATACGTGAGCCAAAAGGCGCAAACGGTCCCGGGCAAAGGTAAGGCGACACCCGTGGGGATACCGTGCGTGAGGCCGCAAAGTGATATGAGGTGTTACCGGCTAGATCGATGTGACATCGAGTCGGGGTCCTGACAGCGTTGGTATCAGAGCTTGACTGCCTGTAGGATTACCAAGCCAAACTGGTCGAAGTTGAGTTTAGAAATTCTTTAGTTATATAAGGGAATTGATTGTGGGATGGAACGTAAGGCTCTTTTTACTCCTTATACCTTATGCCCTTCTGATCTGAGTCATCATCTTATCTTCTACGGGGATTAAGAACTAGGATATCTCTTCTTTCTATCAGGATCACGTGTTACTAATCCGTAGACTTATAAGATTGTTGATTCAAGCCTCAGTTCAGTTCCTACTACTTCCGTATGTTAACTGTTGATCTCGAAACCTTGATATTGTGCTTCTGAGTGGTTATGCCACCATTTCTGTGAATGTCTCAAATCTTTTCTGAGCATTTACAGCCGTTATGCTGTCCGAGTCATCCCAGGTTTCTAAGTAGTCTGATGCAATTGCAAATCCTTTCTTCTTGTTTCAATGTTCCCATGGGCCAGATTAACCACACTAATCAGTGAGTTGAGGTACTCCGTTACCTTGACATATATGTTGGAGATACTATTATGGCCCTAGGTGTTTAGGAAGTCACCTAGTAATCTAGCAATGTTTTGTGATTCCCAGTGTGATGATTCTGGCTTTTATTCTCGAAAGCATCCCGTGATGCCACTTAGTAGTAGGTATTCTATTCCTTGGGCTTTGAACCCGAGATTCACTCTACTTACTTCATGTTGATAGTGTTTGCTAGTTCCTTCAGGATATTAGTAACTTTGCGATAGTCCTCGAGGTCCGTGGTATTTCCTTCTTCCAAATACTATGAACCGCTTATGGCAGATGTTTATTGGATCAAAAAATCACAATTAGAGTACTCTTGAGGAGTTCTCCATTCATAAATCGTGACTCTGCCAGTTCTACCTTTCTGCATGGGTTATCCGGAAGAAATATGTTGAACTTGGTTCGACATACTAATCTATGCATCCACAACTCAGAAAATTATATGTTCCTTTGAGTTGTTCTCTTTAGTTGCATTCCGACCCTCGCCTATCAATTGATAGTCAAGAGTAGTCGTGCATTCGTGATCACCGATGCTCGTTATTCTTGTGGTCCGTCAAGCCATTCTGTCCAGAATGACTTGGAGAAACAAACTCCAGTACCTCATTCATATCTAGGATTGGGTCAAAGTAGTTGTATTCCGCAGAACAAATTGCTAATCCAGCTTTTGCTCTGTTCTACCTTGGAGTATTACCATCCTTATATCGGGATTGTTATAGGAATTGCACACCATCCTATGAACTCTTGGTACAGCGATACTTCTTACCATCATTGTTCATTCCTCGGTTCCT
>NW_025265707.1:0-1526 GCF_018294505.1 Triticum aestivum
AACTAGCATAGCAATGATAGTAGTGAGATCCAAGGTGACGGTCATCTTGCCTGAAATCCTGCAAGGAAGAAGAGCGAGTCCATGAAGGAGACGAATGGGAGTAGTCGAACGAATCCTCACAATCGCAACATTATCGGAACTAAGAAGCAACACCGGAAAGAAACAAACAACATGGTAAATGCACAAGCATAAACATGGCATGATGCACAAACAAGTATGATGCATGTCCGGTTTAAAGAGGCATGGCATGATAAAGTGCAACAAACCATATTACAGTTAAGTGGAGCTCAATATGCAACGAGTTGCATATTGACAAAACACCATATTGACATATTTAGTTTAATCTCGTTTAAGCTACCAAACAATGTAAATGTTGTTAAACATGGCAAGGGGTGAAGCATATGAAAAACTACCTATCTAGACAAGTTTAAATGAGGCCGGAACAACAAACAACAATTCCGGAAAATCCCCATATGCATATTTACGAATTCGGTACTGTTCTGCCCTAAAACATATTTAAATGTTGTTAAACAGTAAAACAAAGTGCACCAAGTTAAACTAGGCATTTTTCTACCCCATTTACATATAAAGAACATTTAATTCCGAGCTACGGTTATTTAGTTATGAAATAAACCATTTTAGCATATTATTTAAGCAAAATTAAACAAACAGCATTTTAAGCATTTTCACATGGGATGAAAACAGCATATTATGAAACTAGATGAAATTCTAAGCATTTTACATGTTTAAATCATTTTAATCCGATGCACGGTTATGAAGTTATTAATGCATGAAGTTTAGGGTCCAATCTACAAAACTGCACTCTGAAAAATACTAAAATCGCAGACAGGAAAAAAAACTACATCGGGCCGAAACTACACATGCTGGGCCAACAGAGGGGGGCTGCTCACCACAGCACTTGAGCGGAGCTGGGTCGAAGTCAGGTTGGGCCTTGGCGATCTGGAGGTAGGGGCGCAGTCAACGGGCTCGGGAGCGCTGACCCCATCGATGCAGGCGCGCAACTTCAGGTCGCAGCAAGCAGGGGAAGCAGAGGATGCAGCGGGGCGGCTTGGACTACGACAAGGAGGGAGGAGACGGCGGATCTAGATGGAGGGGGCCGGATGTAGGTGAAGAAGCTCCAGGCAGAGAAGGTTCCATGGGGCGGCGGCGTCCTTGTTCGCTCGAACCGGAAGACGCAGAGGCGATGACGAGGGACTTGGCGCGATTGGCGAGGCAGGAGCATGTGATGACGAGGCAGAAGGGGATGATGGGGAAGCGGTCTTGGCGCGGCAGGAGGAGGCCGATTGCGGTTCGCCTGGGTGCAGAGGAGCGCGGGTGGAGGCCATGGTCTCCCAGCGACCTAGGAAGAGCGGGCATGGAAGTCTCGCCTCTTCTCGGACAAAGTAGAGGTGCGGCACGACAGGGCTTGAGCGCCTGATGCGGCGGTGGCAGATCCGGGCGCGCGGAGCATGGATCCATCCATTCCCGGCATGAAACAACGACGCCGGAGCTTGAAGCAGCGGCCA
>NW_025265708.1:0-1526 GCF_018294505.1 Triticum aestivum
GAACAGATGCCGGGTGGCAATTAACAAGGAGCGTACCGAGAACGACGTTGGGATCCTCTTGAGCTTCTTCGGCAGAGATACAGTTGACATGGCCACGTGCAGCGGTGGCCGGCTTGGCGTAGAACACTTTCCCTGTCGGCTTGCCACGGCCAACAACTTTAGCAGATTGGTTGGGATTGGTTTGGGGGCACTCGCGCATATAGTGGCCCGATTCCCCACACTTGAAACAAGTCACGGAACTGGTACGTGGAGGAGCACTGTTGGTTGGACCACCATAGGGCTTGGCTGGTGTAAACTGTTGAACGGGGCGAGGCGCCTGGAAGGATGGCCTCGGTGTGAACCTGGGTGGCAGGGCAGTGTTAGGCACCCACACGCGGCGCTTCTGAGGACCAGCACCGGATGAGGAACCCACGTCATGGCCATGCTTGCGTGTTGCGTCATAATCGGTCTGACCAGTCTCAGCACTGATGGCCTTGTTAACAAGCTTCTGAAAAGATGTGCACTCATGCAGACGGAGATCGCGACGAAGCTCAGGACTAAGTCCCTTACGGAACCTTGCTTGCTTCTTGGCATCAGTGGAAACTTCCTCAGTTGCATATTGTGCGAGGTTACCGAACTCCCTGCTGTAAGCATCCACAGAGAGTCGGCCTTGAGTGAAACTGCAAAATTCCTCATGTTTACGGTCCATGAGACCCTCCGGAATGTGATGTTCACGGAAAGCCTCGCTGAATTCAGCCCAAGTAGTGACATGGTCCGCTGGGCGCATAGCTCCATAATTTTCCCACCATAGACTGGCGGGGCCTTCAAGATGATATGTAGCAAAGGTGACCTTGTCAGCCTCAGCTACTAGCGCAGAACGCAATTTGTGAGAAATACTGCAAAGCCAGTCATCAGCGTCGAGAGGCTCGACGGAGTGGTGGAACGTGGGTGGATGTAACTTGATGAAATCACTGAGTGACACCAAGTTATTTCTCTGATGGTGTGCTGTGTTCTGTTCAATACGCTCCAACAAACGGTTGGTCTCCCGCTTGTTTCTCTCGGCTTCCAGCATAACTTCGGCCAGAGAAGGAGGGTGAGGCAGGTTCGCTTCCCCAACTCTACTGCCTTCGGCCTGCTCTGGCGGAGCAGGGTTGTTGCGGGTGTTAACCATCCTAGGAAAAACAAGAAAATGATTTAGTCAGAATGATAAGATTCCGACATAGAATACAGGATGTAAGGAATAACTCGGAATGCAAGATGATCATCCGTATGACAAGGTAGATACAGAAACTGCTTCTTTATTCCATCGTCATACACACCATACAAGGTTTAGTACAAGACCAAACAAAGTACTACTATGGTTAAAGGAAGATTACATCTCATCGGAGGCATTCCAAGCTCCTATACATTATTTCTCATACACCTCCGGAATTGATACACACTAAGTCATATTCCACAAGCCTCGCGGGACGGTGGAAATACAACCATTACAATACTAGTGGAACTACTACTAACTCAGACGTCTCCGTAGTAGTTCTCATAGAAGT
>NW_025265709.1:0-1526 GCF_018294505.1 Triticum aestivum
GGTGTCTTCTGGTCCATAAAAAATCCACAAAAAGTTTCGCTGCATTTGGACTCCGTTTGGTATTGATTTCCTGTGATGTAAAAAACAAGCAGAAAACACCAACTCACACTTGGCACTATGTCAATAGGTTAGTACCAAAAAATGATATAAAATGATTATAAAATGATTGGAAAACATCCAAGAATGAAAACATAACAACATGGAACAAGCAAAAGTTATAGATACATTGGAGACGTATCACGCGCCTATGCTGCTTGCGTTGGTTTTTCCCTTGAAGAGGAAAGAGTGATACAACAAAGTAGAGATAAGTATTTCCCTCAGTTTGAGAACCAAGGTATCAGTCCAATAGGAGACAACGCACAAGCCACCGAATACCCACACATCAAGAACAATCAAACAACTTGCACCCAACGCGATAAAAGGGGTTGTCAATCCCTTCACGGTTACTTGCAAAAGTGAGATCTGATAGAGATAGATAAATGATAAAGTAAATGTTTATAGTATTTTTGTTTATAGACCGGAAAGTAAAAGATTGCAAAATAGTAGATCGGAAACTTATATGATGGAAAATAGAAACTTATATGATGGAAAATAGACCCAGGGGCCATAGGTTTCACTAGAGGCTTCTCTGAAGATATAAAATAATACGGTGTGTGAACAAATTACTGCCGAGCAATTGATAGAAAAGCACAAAGTTATGACGATATGTAAGGCAATGAACATCAATATAGACATCACGTCAGTGACAAGTAGACCGAAATGATTCTGCATCTACTACTATTACTCCACACATCAACCGCTATCCAACATGCATCTAGAGTATTAAGTTCATAATGAACGGAGTAACGCATTAAGTAAGATGACATGATGTAGAGGAATTAACTCAAGCAATATGATGGAAACCCCATCTTTTTATCCTTGATGGCAACAATACAATATGTGCCTTGCTGCCTCTACTGTCACTGGGAAAGGACACCACAAAATTGAACCCAAAGCTAAGCACTTCTCCCATTGCAAGAAAAACCAATCTAGTTGGCCAAACCAAACCGATAGTTTGAAGAGAATTACAAAGATATCAAATCATGCATAAAAGAATTCAGAGAAGATTCAAATAATATTAATAGATAAGCTGATTATAAATCCCCAATTCATCGGATCTCGGCAAACACACCGCAAAAAAGTATTACATCGAATAGATCTCCAAGAACATCAAGGAGAACATGCTATTGAGAATCAAAGAGAGAGAAGAAGCCATCTAGCTACTAGCTATGGACCCGTAGGTCTGTGGTAAACTACTCACGCTTCATCAGAAGGGCAATAGAGTTGATGTAGAAGCCCTCTATGATCGAATCCCCCTCCGGCAGGGTGCCGGAAAAGGTCCCTAGATGGGATCTCATGGGTACAGAAGGTTGCGGCAGTGGAAAAGTGTTTTCGTGGATGCCTCTGGTGGTTTGGGGATAGATGGGAATATATAGGTGAAAGAATTAGGTCAGGAGGTGCACGAGAGACCCACAAGGGTGGGGGGC
>NW_025265710.1:0-1526 GCF_018294505.1 Triticum aestivum
GGGGGGGGGGTAGCAATGCCACCATAGCTTTTGGCCTCCGAATGTAATATCAAGACCGAGTAATGTGGTTACTCAGGTTATTCTAAAGAAAACACTTTGCAAACGATGTTCAACTGGCTGTATTTGAATGCTTCTAGGTACTATGTGAGAGTGAAATATGGGCCATTTATTAATGAAATAGCACATCTTTGTATCTTATTATTATACTTGAAGGCTACAAGGTTGGCTATAGATGACATGGCAATGTCATATAGCCATCAGCTGGCTGTACTATTAACCATACTCTTAGAGGCGATTGTCGATGGCAGCATCTCACATTGCTCACCCTCCAAGGTGGATGTCGTAGGGCTGCGGACACTCCACTTTCCTTGACGCTGAGTGACATATATAGGAGATTATTGTTAAGATAGCGCAATGTTTTGCCAACCATTTCTGCGTGCGAGTATATCCTACTGAATACACTCTAATAAGAAAACTGTAGTATGAAATAAAATACACTCCTATAAGAATGCTGTAGTTTGAAATAAGATACACTCGGACAGTTTGAAGCAAATTCTGTTTCTTTTTTCGGGCAAAACACCAACTTTCCAATGCATCCCAAGGTGTGCAACCAGAATGAGAAAATGATGATATGAATTGGATAGATATGATTGTTTTGATTGTGTACTTTCGTAGCTCCATTAAATTAGATACCCTTGCAATCAAATTAATTGGAGGACAGTAGCAACAGTAATTCTCCGGCATGATACTCCATTGATTGTTCATAAGCACAACCCTCCGTCTATTCATCAGTATGAAAAACATGTACACAACCCTAGATTTATGATTACTTTTGATACTAACATCTATTTTCATTTTCATGCTTTGATATATTCACTAAATTTCTAGCATTGCTTCATCATAATGGACGGATACGGTAACACGTGCCATCGATGATCTAGTTCAAGATTATACCTAACATTAGAACCGTCAGATCCATATCTTATGTCCCTTCCGGTAGTGCGGACACCTTTTGCCACCCAATGCTATCCCTGATGGACTAGTTTGGACGATCAAATTCCAGCAAACCTGGTACACTTTGCTGAGTCCGGAAATCCGTCTAGCCAACCAGAAGCGACAAATCGGACATCCGGATATCCTGCATCTATATTCACGAACTGGTCCGGACTAGTGCACGGATAAATAGCGTGTCTGTTTTAGGGTGAGCATTAGAGAATCTCCAACAAAGGGAGTAAAATAGGGCACTCAAAATCAATTTTAGGGTACCAAAAAGTTGGTTCTCGGTCATGTCATCAGCCTTATAGGCTACTGGTGCTAAGGTGGTATTTATATCGACTGGGTGATGTAGGGACGAGTTACTGTAACAAAAGCCTGGCAGTGTGTTGCGTGGAAAATGAAAGGCGCATGAGGACGGACACAACCTTCACTCTCCCTGCCTTTAAAGGTGCCTTGATCCAGAGCCTCTCTGTTCACAGCACTCACACAAACGTAGCAGCCAAAGACTCCGAAAAGTACGGTATGATTTG
>NW_025265711.1:0-1526 GCF_018294505.1 Triticum aestivum
AACCTTTTCAGAGTTCAATTGTAGTGCTTTTCATTTCCAGGGTCATATAGCTAAAAAAATAAGTAAATGCATGAAAATTAACAAATGAACACAGAAAGGGTTTAAAATTGATGATGTGGTTTTGAATGGTGCATTTTGAACACACACAAAGTCTGGAGTTCAAATAAGTTAAAAAAAACAAATCCCTATGTAACAAACGAGTTTCCGTATAAAACCGGGATACTTCGAAAGAGATTGTCCGTTTTTTACATGAAGTGCATCCATTTTTTGCCGTAACCCTCTCAACTTTTTACCACATTCTATGTGGGTGAAATGATGATACCATGCCAAGTTTCAACCTTTTCAGACTTCACTGGTAGTGCTTTTCATTTTCAAGTTCATATAGCTCAAAAAATCAGTAAATGCATGAAAAATAACAAATGAAGTCAGAAAGGGTTGAAATTATATGATGTGGCTTTGAATCGTGCATTTTGAACACACAAAAAGTCTGGAGTTCAAATAAGTTAAAAAAAATGAAATCCCTTTGTAAGAGACGAGTTTCCGTATGAAACCCTGATACTTCGAAAGAGATTATCGGTTTTGTACACGAACTGCATCTAGTTTTTGCCGTAACCCTCTCAAGTTTTTGGCACATTCTATGTGGGTGAAATGATTATACCATCCAACTTTCAACCTTTTTAGAGTTCATTTGTATTTCTTTTCATTTTCAGGGTCATATAGCTCAGAAAAATTAGTAAATGCATGGAAAGCAACAAATGAAGTCATAAAGGTTTGAAAATTGATGATGTGGCTTTGAAAGGTGCATTTTGAACACACAAAAAGTCTGGAGTTCAAATAAGTTTCAACCTTTTCAGAGTTCATTTGTAGAGCTTTTCATTTTCAGGGTCATATAGCTCAAAAAAATTCAGTAAATGCATGAAAAATAACAAATGAAGTCAGAAAGGTTTGAAATTGATGATGTGGCTTTTAATGGTGCATTTTGAACACACAAAAATCTGGCGTTAAAATAAGTTAAAAATATGAAATCCCTTTGTAACACACGAGTTTCCGTATGAAACCCTGGTACTTCGAAGGAGATTGTCCGTTTTGTACACGAAGTGCATCCAGTTTTTGCCGTAACCCTCTCAACTTTTTAGCACGTGCTATGTGGGTGAAATGATGATACCATGCCAACTTTCAACCTTTTCAAAGTTCATTTGTGGAGCTTTTCATTTTCAGGGTCATATAGCTCAAAAAATCAGTAAATACATGAAAAATAACAAACGAAGTAAGAAAGGTTTGAGAATTGATGATGTGGCTTTGAATGGTGCATTTTGAACACACAAAAAGTCTCGAGTTCAAGTAATTTCAAAAAATTGAAATCCCTTTGTAACACACGAGTTTCCGTATGAAAGCCTGATAATTCGAAAGAGATTGTTCGTTTTGTACACGAAGTGCATCCATGTTTTGCCGTAACCCTCTCAACTTTTTAGCACATTCTATGTGGGTGAAATGATGATACCATGCCAACTTTCAACCTTTTGAGA
>NW_025265712.1:0-1526 GCF_018294505.1 Triticum aestivum
TTTGCAAACTTCTAGTGAACCTATTGCTGAACCACCTGAGAATCCAAATGATATCTCTATGTCTGATGCTGAAACACAATCTGGTAATGAACATGAACCTAGTGAAAATATTAATGATAATGTTAATGATGATGCTCAACCTAGTAATGATAATGATGTAGAAGTTGAACCTGCTGTTGATCTTGATAACCCACAATCAAGGAATCAACGTTATGATAAAAGAGACTTCGTCGCTAGGAAACATGGTAAAGAAAGGGAACCGTGGGTTCAGAAACCCATGCCTTTTCCTCCGAAACCATCCAAGAAAAAGGATGATGAGGATTTTGAGCGCTTTGCTGAAATGATTAGACCCATCTTTTTGCGTATGCGATTAACTGATGTGCTCCTTATGCTAAGTATATGAAGGATATCATTACTAATAAAAGAAAGATACCGGAAGCTAAAATTTCCACCATGCTTGCTAATTATACTTTTAAGGGTGGAATACCAAAGAAACTTGGAGATCCAGGAGTACCTACTATACCATGCTCCATTAAGAGAAATTATGTTAAAACTGCTTTATGTGATCTTGGAGCCGGTGTCAGTGTTATGCCCCTCTCTTTATATCGTAGACTTGATTTGAATAAGTTGACACCTACTGAAATATCTTTGCAAATGGCTAATAAATCAACTGCTATACATGTTGGTATTTGTGAGGATGTGCCTGTTGTAGTTGTAAACGTTACTATTTTAACGGACTTTGTTATTCTTGATATTCCCGAGGATGATAGTATGTCTATTATTCTTGGAAGACCTTTCCTTAATACTGCAGGGGCTGTTATTGACTGCAACAAAGGCAATGTCACTTTTCATGTTAATGGTAATGAGCATACGGTACACTTTCCGAGGAAACAACCTCAAGTTTATAGTATCAACTCTATTGGAAAAATTCCATCGATTATATTTGGAGGTTTTGAATTTCCTCTCCCTACTGTCAAGAAAAAGTATGATATTCTTATTGTTGGGGATTTTCATATCCCCATTGAGGTAACTTAGTGTTATTCGAAATTTCTCTGGTTCCATGTTATTCGGAATGAGTTTGTTAACAAGACTTGATCAACCTTGTTAGTGGATTCATTTTGATAATCACGAGATGGATGAAACTAGAAGCACAACTTTCTGTACCCTCTTTATATTTTCTGTTATTTAGTAGAAATAAAGTAAAATAGTATTTTTTCTGTCTGTTTCCTGACTTATCCGTGCAATATAAAAATATCCCGAAAATAAAGGTCCTGAGAATGCCATGCCAATTTAATATGATTTTTTCGGGAATATTTGAGGATTTACTATGCAAAAATTACCGCGGGAGGGGGGGGGCTGCCACCTGGCCATGAGGGTGGAGGGCGCGCCCCCTGCCTCGTGGGCCCACGGTGACCCTCCTCCACTTATCCCTGCACCCATCTTCTTCCTCTGCCTCACACAAACACGAAAAACCAACTCAAGCACGAGTTCCAGCCCCTGTTGCTGTGATTTTTGATCTCCTTGCT
>NW_025265713.1:0-1526 GCF_018294505.1 Triticum aestivum
TATTAATTTGTTATCTTTGTTTCCCCTATCAATCTCATCGTAGACAGTTAGCAATACGTATTCAATAGAGATCTTTTACATTATCGCCCGCATGTTGGTTTCTTGAATTGGGTGCCCTGTCGAGCACACAATTCACAAAAAAAGTCATATGCATTGTCTGTAATGATCGCACACAATTCTGATCACCAACCTATTTGTCGGGTATCGCACACATGTTGTTAAGATGAATCATTTTTGTTCAACTCAATCATCACAAATGGTTCACCGGAGCGATTTGTATGCCATATATCACACACACCTTGATCTGGCTACACGTTTCTGTTGTTCTTGATCATTGCAAACAGTTTGTACGGATCAATCGAATGCCACGCATCACACACACAACTATAATCTTGGTCATGTTTGATGTCTACGTCATCGCAAATGTTTCGTATCATTTTTGACAGTTTTATTACATCACCGTTTGAGATTAATGCATCACACACAGTTTCGTCGAAGGGTCTCTGATTGTAGTGTCGCGTTAGCAGCATCCTGTAGCAGTGCCACCCCCTTCCCACGCCACCATCACCATTCACCTTGCCTCGCTCCACTACACCCAGCCATCCCCTCACTAGAGCTCCCACACGATGGGAGCGCTTCCACTGCCAACCACCCGACGCCACCTCTGCCCCGAGCTCGCCATCGACTGTCTCCGTCATCCCCAAGCATACCGCCAACCACAGTTGAGATTGCCACACACTGCTGCATCCTCTTGTGCCACTCACCGATGCCATCGACGACCGGATCATCGTAGCCGCCGAACACTGATGCGATCACCGCTGCGATGAGGCCTCAACCGCCCTATCTGGATCCAAAAGATCTAGTTAAAATTCTTGTTTGTTTTTGGCGCGAAGGGTTTTTTTGTTTAGTCTCACGAGACAACCCGCTAGCACACATCGCCTGTACCTGTAGCCAATAGGATCACGCGACATGTTTGGTCACCGAAGCTTGGTTAGTTTCTCTTTTCTGTTTTCATTTCTTTTCCAGAAATAGTTCCGATTTAGAATTGCTATATCATTTAGGTTCTTAATCCAAACAGAGTGATTCTTTTTGCATTAGTTTATAATTTGTTCTCGCTTCTGTTTATGCCAATAGTTTTCAAATTTGAAGTTTTAAATTTGAATTTGCTCAAATGTGCTTCAAACACTAAATTTGCAATAACTTGAGCTTAAAATAGTTTTTAGTTTGATTCTTTTTGCTCCTAGTCACTAGTAGAATTGTTTAAGTATTAGCATTTAGTGATTTCTTTTTAGATAATTTTAAATTATGTTTTTTAATCAAAACAACAATGTTTTACTTATACTTCTGTTTTATCCTTAATTCCTTTGTTTTAAATTGTTTTAAATTTTTCTTTTTGCAACTTTTGACAAGTTTGACTTTGTTTCTGTTAGGAACAATAGTCACTTTTATTTGTCGTTAAAATAATTTTTGTTATTTTTGTTTCTTATGTTTTGTATGAAAACAAGTTTTGATCATAAGTAGAGTTT
>NW_025265714.1:0-1526 GCF_018294505.1 Triticum aestivum
TCTTGCCTTCGGATCTGTGATAGAAGGTGTATCCAATAGTCTCCTTTATATATCCTATGAAGACACATTTCTCCGATTTGGGTTCGAGCTTATCAGGTTGAAGCTTTTTCACATAAGCATCGCAGCCCCAAACTTTCAGAAACGACAACTTTGGTTTCTTGCCAAACCACAGTTCATAAGGCGTCGTCTCAACGGATTTTGATGGTGCCCTATTTAACGTGAATGCGGCCGTCTAGAGCGTATCCCCAAAATGATAGCAGTAAATCAGTAAGAGACATCATAGATCGCACCATATCAAGTAAAGTATGATTACGACGTTCGGACACACCATTACGCTGTGGTGTTCCAGGTGGCGTGAGTTGCGAAACTATTCCACAATTTTTCAAATGTACACCAAACTCATAACTCAAATATTCTCCTCCACGATCAGATCGTAGAAACTTTATTTTCTTGTTACGATGATTTTCAACTTCACTCTGAAATTCTGTGAACTTTTCAAATGTTTGAGACTTATGTTTCATTAAGTAGATATACCCATATCTGCTTAGATCATCTGTGAAGGTGAGAAAATAACATATCCGCCACGAGCCTCAATATTCATCGGACCACATACATCTGTATGTATGATTTCCAACCAATCTGTTGCTCTCTCCATAGTACCGGAGAACGGCGTTTTAGTCATCTTGCACATGAGGCACGGTTCGCAAGTACCAAGTGATTCATAATCAAGTGGTTCCAAAAGTCCATCATTATGGAGTTTCTTCATGCGTTTTACACCGATATGACCCAAATGGCAGTGCCACAAATAAGTTGCACTATCATTATCAACTCTGCATCTTTTGGCTTCAACATTATGAATATGTGTGTTACTACTATCGAGATTCAACAAGAATAGACCACTCTTCAAGGGTGCATGACCATAAAAGATATTACTCATATAAATAGAACAACCATTATTCTCTGATTTAAATGAATAACCGTCTCGCATCAAACAAGATCCAGATATAATGTCCATGCTCAATGATGGCAGCAAATAACAATTATTTAGGTCTAATACTAATCCCGAAGGTAGATGTAGAGGTAGCATGCCGACCGCGATCACATCGACTTTGGAACCGTTTCCCACACGCATCGTCACCTCGTCCTTAGCCAATCTTCGCTTAATCCGTAGTCCCTGTTCCGAGTTGCAAATATTAGCAATAGAACCAGTATCAAATACCCAGGTGCTACTGCGAGCATTAGTAAGGTACACATCAATAACATGTATATCACATATACCTTTGTTCACCTTGCCATCCTTCTTATCCGCAAAATACTTGGGGCAGTTCCGCTTCCAGTGACCAGTCTGCTTGCAATAGAAGCACTCAGTTTCAGGCTTAGGTCCAGGTTTGGGTTTCATCTCTTGAGTAGCAACTTGCTTGCCGTTCTTTTTGAAGTTCCCCTTCTTCTTTCCTTTACCCTTTTTCTTGAAACTAGTGGTCTTGTTAACCATCAACACTTGATGCTCCTTCTTGATTTCTACCTCC
>NW_025265715.1:0-1526 GCF_018294505.1 Triticum aestivum
GGGGGTAGCAATGCCACCGGAGCGTCGCACCGGGCCCTCATACATGCGGGGTGGTGTGGTGGCATGTCCGAAGTGGTGGGACGCGTCTTCGGTGCGTGGCCCCCCCTCACGGACGGCGATGACACGGTAGTACACGTTCTGCGGTAACGATGCGGCGTCAATATTAGTAAATACTCGGAGCGCGATAAAATCATGAGTTTTTTTGCACGACGTGGGCACATGTGCTATAGGAACGATGGTATTTTTTCATAATTTTTGGTGATGGAGAAGTATCCGAAAAATTCCCTCTACGCGGATTGCCCTTCGCGCGTCTACGGCTGTGGCCGGTGGCCTCCGGGGGCTAGCATGCCGCCAAATCTTGCGTAGGCAGCCTCTCACAAGTCTGGAAGTGTTGTGGCGGTTGCAAACGCCCGGCGCGCGTGTCCAGGGTGTGCCCCCCTCACGGACGGCGCCGCCGCCGGCACCAGGAGGGGGGAAACGGACGCGTGGGGTATACACGGAGGGTATCTTGTTGTGGGTCTGGCCCGGATGTTGCTCCAAAGTGTTCCTATGGGATGACCTAACACAACCGGGTGGGGAGGTCCACTGGTCAAAGCCCGTCCGTGCAAAGTCAAAGGGCTAGATCCCGTGGTCAAACGCTACAGGGTTAGGCGGGACGGGGGCACTGGGGGGTAGCAATGCCACCGGAGCGTCGCACTGGGCCCTCATACATGCGGGGTGGTGTGGTGGCATGTCCGAAGTGGCGGAACGCGTCTTCGGTGCGTGGCCCCCCCTCACGGACGGCGATGACACGGTAGTACACGTTCTGCGGTAACGATGCGGCGTCAATATTACTAAATACTCGGAGCGCGATAAAATCATGAGTTTTTTTGCACGACGTGGGCACATGTGCTATAGGAACAATGGTATTTTCTCATAATTTTTGGTGATGGAGAAGTATCCGAAAAATTCCCTCCACGCGGATTGCCCTTCGCGCGTCTACGGCTGTGGCCGGCGGCCTCCGGGGGCTAGCATGCCGCCAAATCTTGCTTAGGCGGCCTCTCACAAGTCTGGAAGTGTTGTGGCGGTTGCAAATGCCCGGCACGTGTGTCCGGGGTGTGCCCCCCCTCACGGACGGCGCCGCCGCCGGCACCTGGAGGGGGGAAACGGACGCGTGGGGTCTACACGGAGGGGATCTTGCTGTGGGTCTGGCCCGGATGTTGCCCCAAAGTGTTCCTATGGGCTGACATAACACAACCGGGTGGGAGGTCCACTGGTCAAGCCCATCCGTGCAAAGTCAAAGGGCTAGATCCCGTGGTCAAACGCTACAGGGTTAGGCGGGACGGGGGCACTGGGAGGGGTAGCAATGCCACCGGAGCGTCGCACCGGGCCCTCATACATGCAGGATGGTGTGGTGGCATGTCCGAAGAGGCGGGACGCGTCTCCGGTGTGTGGCCCCCCTCACGGACGGCAATGACACGGTAGTAGACGTTCTGCGGTAATGATGCAGCGTCAATATTACTAAATACTCGGAGCGCGATAAAATC
>NW_025265716.1:0-1526 GCF_018294505.1 Triticum aestivum
GGCTGTAGCACTGGGCTAGCAGGACTCCGGTGAACCGGGCTGTAGCGGGCTAACAGGACTCCGGTATTCATCGCGTGACATTTCCCCGAAGGGACAGACACAGGAACGAAGAAGGACACATGCCGGCCAGCCTAAGTGTTCCGGAGCAGTAGCAAGCTACCATGGCTCGGTGGAAACACTAGGAGACATTTCCCGGTAAGAGAGGCTACTAAAGATAAACAACTAGATAGTCAGATCCCACACATACCAAGCATTTCAATAACATACACACAATATGCTCGATATGTGCAATACAACATGGCATCACAAAATGACTCTACGACTCAAGTATTATTCAATAGGCTCCGAGGAGCGAGATAATACAACAGGGGTCTCACGACCCAACAATCAGAGCATACAAGTCAAAGCACAAGCGGAAGCTATCATGTCTGAGTACAGACATCTATAAATGAAAAGGGCTGAGAAGCCTGACTATCTACCAAATCCTGCCGAGGCACAAGATCGTAGCTGAGGTAACAAGCTAAACGTCGAAGACCACGCGGCAATACTAGTGAGACTGAAGTCTCTCTGCAAAAACATAAAATAGGCAAACGTGAGTACAAATGTACCCAGCAAGACTTACATCAGAACTATCTACATATGCATCATTATCAACAAAGGGGATGGTGGAGTTTAACTGCAGCAAGCCAGTTTTGACTCGGTGGCTATCCTAAACTACGACTGCAAGTGACTCTTTGAGGTGGCGCACACGAGTCCACATATTCACCATATCAATACACCACTATGGATCCACTCCCGTCTCCCTACGAGAATGCCATCCATAGCACTCACGCTTATCTTGTGTATTTTAGAGTATCCACTTTCACTTGTCTATGAACTGATATAAGCAACCCAGAGGTCCTTTTCCGTGGACACGGCTATTCGAATAGATTAGGTTAACCCTGCAGGGGTGTACTTCTTCACACACGCTCTCACCACTTACCGCCGTTTACACGACATGTACTCGGCAACCTTCAAGCGGAAGCCCAACGTGGGTGTCGGCCACGACCTGCCTAAACACTCAAGTCTCTAGTCCAGGTTTATCGCCTATTCGGGTTCCATCCATGAGGAGATCCGGCCAGAGTTTCGCTCACAGCCCCAAACGATGTGTACAGGGTTCCGTGACACCAAACGGGTGCCCGGTTTACCCGGCCACGTGCCTACCGCATCACAGCCCACCCCTACGGTCAGCGCTGTCCACGGCCTCCAGCATACTACAAACACCAGAAACTACTTGCAACTCCTGGACAGAGGACAAGGGTGATTAAGAAGCCGAGAGGGTCCATTGGTTTCGGGCCCAATGCGTGGTAGTAGCTGAATCATGGATCACAAACACAGAACTCAGTTCCTGAGGACGGCTGCAATGAGACAACCCACCATGTACTCCTACATGGCCTCTCACCGCTACCTTTACCAAAACGTGTTCACACACTTAGCTCACACACAGTAGGACATGTTCACACACCTCTGATTCATCCCCGATGAAT
>NW_025265717.1:0-1526 GCF_018294505.1 Triticum aestivum
GCAGCTTGGGCCCTTGTAAGCAAGGCCTTCCGTACAGGTTTCTACTGGCCGACGGCCTGAGATGACGCACAGGACCTCGTTTAACGTTGCGTCGGTTGCCACCTTTTTGCAAACCAAAGCCATATGCCGCCAACCACTCTCCAAACAATCCCCATTACGTGGCCCTTTGCGGTCTGCGGGCTTGATATGGTCGGACCCCTCAAAGGGGGCAACCATAAGAAAAAATACTTATTGGTCATGGTGGATAAATTCACCAAATGGATAGAAGCCAAACCAGTTAAAATGGCTGAATCCGGACCAGTGATAGACTTCATATCCGGGGTTGTACACCGTTATGGCGTCCCCCACAGCATCATCATCGATAACGGCTTGAACTTTACAGCCAACGAGGTAAAACTTTGGTGCAGCAACATGGGCATCAAGCTCGATTACACTTCTGTCTATCACTCGCAAACCAATGGTCAAGTCGAGCGAGCAAATGGTCTTATCATGAGTGGCATTAAACCCAGATTAGTGCGGTCCTTAAAGGAATCAAATACGCACTGGGTAGAGGAGCTAGACTCCGTACTATGGGCGCTACGGACCATGCCGAATCGCACTACTGGATACACACCATTTTTTATGGTGTACGCAGAGGCGGTACTGCCCTGCGACATAATTCATGACTCACCTCGAGTGCGCATGTATGAAGACAAAGAAGCCAAGCTTGATCGGCAAGACAGTTTGGACGCCCTGGAGGAGGAGCGTGACGTAGCAAAAGCTCGTTCCGCATTCTATCAGCAACAGGCTCGAAGGTATCAAAGCAGAGAAGTACGGGCCAAAACTTATAACGTTGGCGAACTCGTTCTACGCCTACCGGAGAAGAAAAAGAACAAGCTCAAGCCCAAATGGGAAGGTCCCTTCATTATTGACCAAGTTCTGACAGGTGGAGCATATCGCCTGCGGGATGCATCGGACAATCGACTCGAGCCAAACCCATGGAACGCAGCTAGACTCCGAAGGTTCTACGCCTAGCGCCGGACTCTATGTTCGTCTCCTTACCTCCATCAATTTTTTACATATCCATTATCTGTCTTTTATCTATTTCTCTTTTCCTTTTTCTTCAAGGCCTTAAAAGGCTAAATCGTGTCTTGACTATGCAATCTTGATGCGCTAAACCGCGTTCGTTATACCTGTATATAGAAGCTTATTACAACTATTTTCCGGGCTCTATGCCCCCACACATGTGTTATTCTTCCACATGTACCTTTTTCGCCATTATATGCATCGATATGACTTAAGTTTTGGCCAAGCTGGGTTGCCTGGCTCTTGTGTTTATGCCCTATGTTCCCGTTAATTCGGCTAGGGCATAAGGGGAGAACCTCTGCGATTGTTACTGCCGGGTCAGCCGGATGTGTACCTCAGACTGGGTGAAGCCGAAAGCTAGCGTTCTTAAGGGAATACTCGGTCGGTGAAAAAATATGAATTTTATTTATTTTCATACATGCCCCCAGATGTTTATATCCTGCGTCTCTTCTCGCAGTTCG
>NW_025265718.1:0-1526 GCF_018294505.1 Triticum aestivum
AGATCACTTTCCTCTCCCTCGCATAGATCAAATTGTTGACTCGACCGCGGGATGCGAGAGGTTGTCTTTTTTAGATGCTTACTCCGGGTACCACCAGATCCGTCTGTACGGGCCCGATGAGGTAAAAACAGCTTTCATCACTCCATTCGGGTGCTTCTGCTATATCACCATGCCATTCGGCCTCAAGAATGCCGGAGCCACATTTATGCGAATGATTCAGAAGTGTCTACTCACTCAAATCAGTCGGAATGTGGAAGCTTATATGGATGATATTGTTGTCAAGTCACGAAAAGGTTCCGACCTGCTCGCTGACCTCGCCGAAACATTTGCCAACCTCAGAAGGTATGATATCAAGCTCAATCCATCAAAGTGCACATTTGGAGTTCCTGGTGGCAAGTTACTCGGTTTTCTCGTTTCCGAACGGGGAATCGACGCTAACCCAGAGAAGATCGGCACTATTCTCCGAATGAAACGCCCTGTGCGAGTGCACGATGTCCAGAAGCTTACTGGATGCTTGGCCGCATTAAGTCGATTCATCTCACGACTCGGTGAAAAGGCACTGCCTCTTTACCGACTGATGAAGAAGGCTGACAAGTTCGAGTGGACTCCAGAAGCTGATGCAGCGTTTGCCGAGCTAAAAGCTCTGCTCTCCACCCAGCGGGTGCTTGCTGCTCCAATCAGCAAAGAGCCTCTGTTGCTCTACATCGCAGCCACAGGACAAGTCGTCAGTACTGTGCTAACGGTCGAGCGGGAAGAAGAAGGAAAAACTCTCAAAGTTCAGCGCCCAGTGTATTATTTGTCTGAAGTCTTGACTCCATCCAAGCAGAGATATCCTCATTATCAGAAACTTGTGTATGGAATATACATGACCACAAAGAAGGTTGCTCATTATTTCTCTGACCATTCCATCACAGTCGTCAGCGACGCTCCACTATCAGAGATTTTGCACAACAGAGATGCAACTGGTCGAGTGGCCAAATGGGCGATTGAGCTTCTTCCCCTTGATATCAAGTTTGAGGCAAAGAAAGCCATTAAGTCCCAGGCGATAGCAGATTTCCTCGCCGAGTGGATTGAGCAACAGCAGCCGACTGAAGTTCACTCGGAGCATTGGACCATGTTTTTTGATGGCTCTAAGATGTTGAATGGTTCCGGTGCTGGGGTTGTCCTGGTTTCCCCTAGAGGAGATAAGCTCAGATATGTGCTCCAGATTCACTTTGATTCCTCCAACAATGAGGCAGAATATGAGGCCCTCCTATATGGGTTGCGCATGGCCATTTCACTCGGCGTCCGTCGCCTAATGGTCTATGGCGACTCGGATTTAGTGGTCAATCAGGTGATGAAAGAGTGGGACGTGAGAAGCCCAGCCATGACTGGATACTGCAGTGCAGTGAGGAAGCTGGAAAAGAAGTTCGAGGGGTTGGAGCTCCATCATATACCCCGACTGAAAAATCAAGCAGCTGATGATCTAGCAAAGATAGGTTCCAAGAGAGAAGCCATTCCGAGTGGTGTGTTCTTGGAGCATATAC
>NW_025265719.1:0-1526 GCF_018294505.1 Triticum aestivum
CTTCGGAGGTGGCCCTCTTCGTCCCGCGGGGGGAGGAGACCGTAGATTCCCCTTGCCGATTATCCTCCTCCGTGGAGATAGTAATTCCCCCGGTTTGGATGTGCAATGTGTGAAGATCTACTTCTTTGTTCTTCCCGACGTCTTTCCCCGAGGGCACTTGACTTAGCACACGACTAAGCATCCTGGCTATGGCAGGACTAGGCGAGCCTTCGGGAAGTGGTATCGGACACCTGATTCTCTCCGCCTTGCTGAGCTAATCCTGGACGCAGATGGTTTTCAAAATAATGTTATGATAAATATAAACGAAGTGTTCGGTTTTTTGGTCACATACTTGGGTATCTGGGCGGTTGCAGCTCAGGCCCGCATCCTCGGTGCTGTCCGGACACTTTACTTGTGGTCCAAAGAATAACTTATACATCCCTTCGAGCGTCATGCCGAAGAAGTGTTGGATAGTTCACGGACCTTCCGGGTTGAATTCCCACATCCAGAGAGGCCGACGTTTGCACGGCAAGATCCGTCGGACTAGCATTACCTGAATTACGATGACAAGACTAATGTTCCTCTCAAGAAGCTCCCGAATGCGGCTCTGCAATGTTGGTACGTCATTAGCATGCCCCCAATCTAGTCCCACGTTGGCCCATGACGCCAGTTGAGGCGGAGGGCCCGAGCAGAAGTCGGGGGAATCCACCCACTTTGTGCCTCTAGGAGCCGTGACGTAAAACCACCTCCGCTGCCATAGATCGGACACCTCCGAGAAGAAGCCCTCTGGACATGGGGCGTCGGCGTTTCTGCTTATTACAGCACCTCCGCACTCTACGTGTCGCCCCTCAATCACCTTCGGCTTTACATTGAAGGTCTTGAGCCATAAGACGAAGTGCGGGGCGATGTGGAGGAAGGCTTCGCACACGACGATGAACGACGAGATATGAAGGATGGAGTCCGGAGCTAGATCATGAAAATCTAGCCTGTAATAAAACATGAGCCCTCTCACAAAGGGATCAAGGGTGAAGCCTAAGCCACGGAGGAAGTTAGAAACAAATACGACACTCTCGTTGGGCTCGGGAATAGGGATGACCTGCCCTGGAGCAGGAAGCCTGTGCTTGATGTTGGTGGTCAGATATCTTACCTCCCTAAGCTTCGCAGTGTCCTCCTCCGTGACAGAGGAGGCCATCCAACGGCCTTGAAGGTTGGATCCGGACATGATTGAAGATCCGAGGTGCCTAAGCTTGGGCTTCGGGTGTTGGAACTCGAGATGCGGAGAGGGGCAAGCGTGGTAGGAAAGAGGGATAGGCCTCGGTCCCTCTATAAAGGGGGTGAATATCAAGCGTCCCCAGCGTGACCGTCTGGGACTTGCCTAAATACATGGAGTCATACCAACAGGCGTAGTGGGGTTGCCCACGCTCGTATTGATGGGAATCCCACAATAAGGGGAACACAATTTCTGCTTCAACGGGGCGTGCCAATAGAACTGCCTTGCAATGCGTGTCGTGGCAGGCCAAGAAAAACCGGTTCGTATTAAGCCAGGC
>NW_025265720.1:0-1526 GCF_018294505.1 Triticum aestivum
TTTTTTTATCACGTAAGTTCTTTTTAGTTTTTGTCATTTGTCTTTATTTTGTTGTATCGCTAAGCATTGAGTTTAAGTTCTAATTTTTTCATGCAATTGAGCCATATTTTATATACGGTATCTTTTGAGGTAGCTAAAAGCCTTATGACCGTTAAGTTTCTCTCGCCGTGAATTTTTTTTTTGGGCCCGGGGCTTGCTCCAATCCTGGCTCCGCCACTGATGATCGAGACCATTCATTAATAAATTAGCCTTGGCACGTAATCTTTCCCTAATAATAAAGCACGGATTGACTCCGTGGGTTCATCGTCACAATACGCTTCTTCCCATGATTTTACGCTTTCAATTTGAATTTAAAACATATTCGAGGTGGTACTAAATTTCCGTCCGTTTTATTTACTTTCATATACGTCTGTTTTCACGCGTGGTAGCCTTCGTTCGTACGTCGCCCAGGTGTCCACGATGGAACTCGCTGGTTCGTAGGTTACTTGGGCCTGAAATTTCACAATAACCACGTACCGGCAGCTATCCTAGCCCAGCTAATTGGCCGCCAAAACATGGGCCTGCTCCTATGGGCTACGTGCAAGCGAGTGGGCTTTATTATCTTAGATCTTAGAGAAAGAAAAAATTACATTAGTGTGGAGAATCGAACGTGAGATCTCTTCTATTTCTCTGGGCTACAACAACCAGCTGAGATAAACATACTACTTGATGAATAATAATCCCACCTCGCGATTTTAAGGACACACATACCGGTTAATATGGCGCAGTAATTAACAAACAAACATGACTAGAGGAGAGCTAATTAAGCGGATGGGCTAATTAAGCAAATGAATGTGGCTAAATAGATGCGGCTAATTCAAAGGAAGGAAAGATTGTGTGGGCTCAGTAGAATATTTGAATGGATGGGATCCTTAATAATAAGGTAAGGTAAGGAAGGATTAAGGAAGGATTGTGGTGGGCTCAGCACAATATTTAAATCGATGGGATCCTTAATATAAGGCAAAGGAAAAAAGGAAGGAAGGAATTATGTGAGGCTAATAATTAAAAGGAATGATTTGATTGTGGGCTGAATATTTAATAAGGGTGGAATTGTGTGAAGCTAAAACAGAAGGATTTGATTGACGCTTGAATATTTTGACGGTTGTGGGTGCACGCAACGTTATTTGTCGAGGAAAGAAAATATGAGCCCGGCTAAAATATTGGCATCCTTTTTCTTAATGTTGTATTTGTACATCTAAAATATTAATGATTTTATTTCTTTAAGATTTTAACGCTTGCCGGTTTGTAATATCAATTAATATACTAGGAGCATTAAAAGTCCACAAAATTATAAGTTGTTGGGCAAGAGAGACTCGCCAAGCTGTGTGATAGAGTATGATAATCAAACTCATAGTTGTGGGATGAATGACATTTGTCATGAATATATGGGCAAGAGAGACTACCATCGACAATTGCGACGAAATGACCACTTAAATGGACCTAGAGTTTCTACACCCAGGTCCTGGTGTGAACAGTAAGATAAAAAA
>NW_025265721.1:0-1526 GCF_018294505.1 Triticum aestivum
CCGCACCTCTCCAGGGTTCACGATGTCTTCCACGTCTCTCAACTCAGGCGTTGCTTCTCGGATCCTATCCGTGAAGTGGACCACGAAACGCTTGATCTCCAAGATAATCTTACATATCGAGAGTACCCCATTCGTATCCTCGATCAAGCCGAACGTACCACGCGACGTCATAATATCAAGTTTCTCAAGGTTCAATGGTCGCACCATTCTGAGGATGAAGCAACTTGGGAAAGGGAGGATCGTCTTCGACTCGAATATCCCGCCTTCTTCTCGGAGGAACCCAAATCTCGGGACGAGATTCTTTTGAGTGGGGGTGAGTTGTCACACCCTAGCTAGTCATGCATTAGAGTGTTGCATCATGTTTACTTTTCATCAGAAACTTGAAATGGGGATGACAGAACCCCCAGTCCCCTCTGAAACCAACTAGGGTTACTAAAATAATTTTTCAATGAACCTGAAATGCCCTTCTAAAATGTCCATCATTTTAGCCTTGGTTCAGAACCTCTGACAAAAGTGGTGCACATTTTTCTAGGCCATCATAGGGTCTTTGAATTAAATCATAGATATTTGAATTTGGGCATTTAAAATAATATAAAATATTTAAATGCTCAAATATCTCCAAACTGAAATGTTTCATGTTGGAAATATTCCAACTATGGACCAGGAGTAGTTTGGTGATTTTTGGAGTTGACTAGGTATTTTATTTAATTCAACAAAGTTGCAGAAATATTAAATAAAATAGAAAACAGAAAAGAGAGGGAAGACTTACCTGTGCGGCCCAGCCAGCTGGCCGGCCCAGCTAGCCAGCCCAGCACTGTAGCTCCCCGTCGTCTTCCTCCCCACGCCCCGAAGCTGCTGCATGCTCGCGCGCGCGCGGCCGCGCGGCCACCTCCTGCTTGCCGACGCCCTCCTGGCCGCGTGGACGACGTCCGCAGCCCGTCCCGATCCCCCCTGCTCTCGCTCACTCTCCCCCGTTTCTCCCTCGCTCTCTCTCGCTCTCGGCCGAAGCACACCGTCGCCACCGTTCGCCGTAGCCACTGTCTCCGGCCACCCCTCGCTCCCCCGAGTAGCTTAGAAGCTCCGCCACAACTCCCTCTTCCTCCCCACCGCTCCACGAGTCCCCGGAAGCCCTGCATCGCCGCCACGTCGCCGTTCCCCTCTTCGGGCTCCGATCACCGTCGCCGACGAATTCGCCGTCTCCAGCGCGTCCCCGAGCCCGCTTCGACGCCCACTGCAACCGCGGTGAGCCCCCGAGCCGTTTCCCCCTCTCCTTCCCCTCGTTCCCTCACCATAGCTGCATCTCCACCACGGCCGAACCTCCGCCGTCGCCGAGCTCGCCGTCGACGCAGCTCCGGTGACCATTTGGTCACCCCGGCGAGTCCAACGCGTTCACAGAACCCAGTAGAGCATCCCTAGCGCCTCACTTTGCTCGACTTCGAGCTCCAGCACCAATCCCGCGCACGACCGAAACCCGGCGGCCGCAGCCGAGCTCACCGCCGTCAACTCCGGCCACCCCGACCCCAACG
>NW_025265722.1:0-1526 GCF_018294505.1 Triticum aestivum
TGACTCAAAGGCTCGAGAGTCCGAGCTCGCCTTGGCTCTTGAGAGTGCCAAAACCGCTAAGGCCGAAGCCCAGAAGGCCCTCCAGGAGATCGAGGCGATGAAGAAGATAGCGGCGGGTAAGGCATTCTTTATGCAAAGCAAGAATATAAAAGTAAATTATTTGTTACTTACCCGAATCCGGAGCTCTCCAGGAGCGTTCGGCGATCTGCCCCGTAGTGTGTCTGATGCTGCCGCATTCTACCGAGCCGAGGTGGGGAGCTCGACGGAAAAGGTGTTCTGGTCTCAGTATGCTGAGGCCGAACATCTGGTGCCCCTGAGCGACCAGCTGAAGCAGTTGGTCGAGCTCCAGAAGTTGGCCGAACAAGCCATGAAGGGCCTCATAGTTCGGCTGTGGCCTAGAGAAGCCATGCCTGGGAGCTACTTCGGTCTGGTGCGGCGGCTGGTGGACGCGTGTTCGTGGATTGAGGTCATCAAGCGCTCCGTTTGTATCGAAGGTGCCCGTCGGGCCCTTGCCCGTGCTAAAGTGCACTGGGGCAAGCTGGACGTTGAGAAGCTTTTGAGGACACGCCACCGCCGGGCAAGGAGTATCGCACGCCCGAGATGTATTATAAGGGCGTCCTGAAGGGTGCCCGCCTTATAGCAAACGAATGCTCCAAAGATGTAATTTTTTAGTAGACTCGCATCTGATATCATGTACGCTGAAAACTTTGTTCATATGCGTTAAGCAACGCTTGTTAATTTAAAATATTACCTTCTGTGCGGCCGTTTATCAAATCTGAGAGATGCAAGTCGGCGGCTTCTACCCCCATCCCATGAGTGCTGGGGTGTTCGGGATAAACCTGAGCGCTCTTGTTCCCATTCTTGGGTCCATCTAGGGAGGCGCTCAACACAACGAACCAGGCCATCGGACTTATAATGCTTTATCACTCTCACTTAGCCATAGAATTCTATAATTGTAAATTTCGGCGAAGCCCCTAGTATTCGAAAGACCGAGTTTGGGGCGCTATCCACGCCTAGGCCGGATAAGTCCGGCTCCTCGCTTTAAGCGGCATAAGTCTTTAAGGACTCGAAAAACCTCGCGAACAGCGACCGGTCTCTCGCACTATCATGACGGTCAGTTTTAGCTTTCTTTACTAAGGTGTTAACCCAGCTGAACTGGGGCACAATCGCAGTAGGTCTTCCAGCGCTACCTTGGCCAACATTGCGAAACGTAAGGTACCAAAACATGGGAGCCGGGCAAACCCAACTATTGACCCAAGACATGATTCGGAGCCGATGCATATAGTGCTATAAGTTCGGGGTGCCGCACTCATGAGAGTGTTCGGTCTTCTCACATCATGTTATGGGGCTAATCCCCTGGTGTATTGGCCGTACCAAAGTGTACGGTTGCATAATGTCATGACTGAGCATATTTGTATATAAAAAATAGATGAGTACAATAATAGATAAGAGCTATGTATTGTTTATTAAAAAAAGGGCTGCTATGAAAGCAGAACGATACAAATAGTGCGATAAGCAAGAGATGG
>NW_025265723.1:0-1526 GCF_018294505.1 Triticum aestivum
ATGTTCTACATCTAATGTGTGTCGCTATAAATATAAACTCGGAACATCTCAGTGGAGATGTACAATGGATGAAAGAAACAGGACCTCCGGACTGCAGCAACCCACCAACATGTTTTCTGGTGCGTAGAGGTTGATAATAAGCTTCTCCACAAATCATTTGCCACACTGAGGGTACTGGTTAGAAACAACAATATTCATGCATAAGTTGAGCAATTCAATTCAATCTTTTCACTGAGTATGCAAAGAATTACTCATGGTACCTTGGCACTCTCCTTGCCAGAAGGACGCAACAACTTCTCCAGACATGATCTGCCATACACATGGCCACATAGAATGCAACTGCATATATGTATTAGATAGATAGGAGATGATCAGTGGTCTATAATACTCACAAGTCCCATTGTTGGTACTTGAAGACACGCACGCATAGGTGCATCTAGCATGAAAAAATGGGAACTATAATGCCTAAACATAAAAGAGGAAAGCCCCCACCATCAGACTGTAAAAAGGGATCTAAGATTCTTCAGTATCGATTAGCTAGCAGCGGTGTATGCCCAACATGGTTATCGGCAAAAAAGAAGAAAAATAGCAATGAGAATGCACCGGGACCCGTGGGGGTGGA
Organism: Triticum aestivum; assembly: GCF_018294505.1. Taxonomy (NCBI): domain Eukaryota; kingdom Viridiplantae; phylum Streptophyta; class Magnoliopsida; order Poales; family Poaceae; genus Triticum; species Triticum aestivum. Next base: position 623 of record NW_025265723.1, read on the forward strand.
GGCCCTCGCTCACCGGATGCGACGCAGGCCGTCGCTGCACCAGGGCGCCATGCAGGCCGTGCAGATCGTCGCCTGGACCTCACCGTGGGACGCAGCTCGGCTCGCCTCGGTCCCTCCGACGTTTGCCACTCCGCTGGTGGTGTCCCCGACGTGCGGGCACGGCACCTCCTCCAGAGGGAGCGTAGGCGGCGGGGACGACATCGATCCCCCACGTTGCGCTCTTTCACCATGACCTCCTTCTTGCACTCCGTGCACTTCTTCACCTTAACCAGCTCGATGCGCAGCTCATCAAACTCCTGGTGCAGTTGCTCCAGCTTCTTATCTTCGCCGCCAGCGCCCTCGTCCCTCACACGGTCGCACTAGCCCCCGAACCCTCCCCCGGTAGGAAGCATTCCACGACGGAGTCGACGGAGGTTTGGCCGAAGGAGAAGTCGTTACCGCGGGAGAGAAGGCGAGGGCGGCCACGTGGTCACCGGTGGGGACCGCTATATCAGTGGCCTTACTGTAGAAGCCCATGCGGCGCTTGGAGAAGCAGACGTGCCGGGCATCCTTGTCCTCGATCTTCCGGTTGGCCGCCGCCATTTCTCTCTTGCTTGGTGGATATGCTCAGAGAAGGGAGGTAGAAGAGAGGATTTCGAGTTTGTCTCGGGGTCAGAGAAGTTTATACATTAAAACTCGTGAATGTACCGAGCTGTATACATTAAAACTCGTGAATGTAGTGAGGAAGCAGCCGGAGAAGAATGGCTTCGCTTCGCTACGTACATTAAAAGTTTAAAACTCGTGATAGGCCATGAGATTTGACTCCGTAGCGCTGAGCTGTATACATTAAAACTCCTTTTCTTTAAACACATATACATTAAAACTCACGTGCCAGAAGATAACTACAGGATTCTCAAAAAAAAAT
>NW_025265724.1:0-1526 GCF_018294505.1 Triticum aestivum
AATGAAAGACCTCGGTGAAGCTGCTTACATATTAGGCATTAAGATCTATAGAGACAGATCAAGACGCTTAATTGGACTTTCACAGAGCACATACCTTGACAAAATTTTGAAGAAATTCAAAATGGATCAAGCAAAGAAAGGGTTCTTGCCTGTGTTACAAGGTGTGAAATTGAGTAAGACTCAAAGCCCGACCACTGCAGAAGATAGAGAGAATATGAAAGATGTTCCCTATGCATCAGCCATAGGCTCTATCATGTATGCAATGCTGTGTACCAGACCTGATGTGTGCCTTGCTATAAGTTTAGCAGGGAGGTACCAAAGTAATCCAGGAATGGATCACTGGACAGCGGTCAAGAACATCCTGAAATACCTGAAAAGGACTAAGGATATGTTTCTCGTATATGGAAGTGACAAAGAGCTAATCGTAAAAGGTTACGTTGATGCAAGCTTTGACACTGATCCGGACGATTCTAAATCGCAAACCGGATACGTGTTTACATTAAACGGTGGAGCTGTTAGTTGGTGCAGTTCTAAACAAAGCGTCGTAGCGGGATCTACATGTGAAGCGGAATACATAGCTGCTTCGGAAGCAGCAAATGAAGGAGTCTGGATGAAGGAGTTCATATCCGATCTAGGTGTCATACCTAGTGCATCGGGTCTAATGAAAATCTTTTGTGACAATACTGGTGCAATTGCCTTGGCAAAGGAATCCAGATTTCACAAAAGGACCAAACACATCAAGAGACGCTTCAACTCCATCCGGGATTTAGTCCAGGTGGGAGACATAGAGATTTGCAAGATACATACGGATCTGAATGTTGCAGACCCGTTGACTAAGCCTCTTCCACGAGCAAAACATGATCAGCACCAAAGCTCCATGGGTGTTAGATTCATTACAGTGTAATCTAGATTATTGACTCTAGTGCAAGTGGGAGACTGAAGGAAATATGCCCTAGAGGCAATAATAAAGTTATTATTTATTTCGTTATAATCATGATAAATGTTTATTATTCATGCTAGAATTGTATTTTCCGGAAACATAATACATGTGTGAATACATAGACAAACAGAGTGTCACTAGTATGCCTCTACTTGACTAGCTCGTTAATCAAAGATGGTTATGTTTCCTAACCATGAACAATGAGTTGTTATTTGATTAACGAGGTCACATCATTAGTAGAATGATCTGATTGACATGACCCATTCAATTAGCTTAGCACCCGATCGTTTAGTATGTTGCTATTGCTTTCTTCATGACTTATACATGTTCCTATGACTATGAGATTATGCAACTCCCGTTTGCCGGAGGAACACTTTGGGTACTACCAAACGTCACAACGTAACTGGGTGATTATAAAGGAGTACTACAGGTGTCTCCAATGGTCGATGTTGGGTTGGCGTATTTCAAGATTAGGATTTGTCACTCCGATTGTCGGAGAGGTATCTCTGGGCCCTCTCGGTAATACACATCACATAAGCCTTGCAAGCATTACAACTAATATGTTAGTTGTGAGATGATGTATTAC
>NW_025265725.1:0-1526 GCF_018294505.1 Triticum aestivum
TACTGGTACCGCCAGACTTCTCCAAGGACTTTGTTATCTACTGCGACGCTTCGCGACAAGGACTAGGTTGCATTCTCATGCAAGATCGACACGTAATTGCCTACGCTTCACGGCAATTGCACCCACATGAGGAGAATTATCCCACTCATGATCTAGAGCTTGCAGCCGTAGTCTATGCACTTAAGACCTGGCGACATTACCTCCTCGGTAATCGTTGCGAAATATTCACTGATCACCAAAGTCTGAAGTATATTTTCACCCAACCGGATTTGAATCTCAGGCAGAGACGTTGGGTTGAATTGATCACCGACTTCGACTTAGGAATAACCTACACCCCAGGGAAAGCCAACGTCATGGCTGATGCGCTAAGTCGTAAATCTTATTGTAACAACCTGATGTTACAACAAAGTCAACCGCTTCTCCATGAGGAATTTAGGAAGCTTAACCTTCATATTGTTCCTCAAGGTTTTCTCTCCACCTTGGTGGCAAAACCTACCCTTACGGATCAAATTATCAAAGCACAGAAGGTAGATCCGGGAATCGCCCGCATCAAGAGAAACATTCAGAAAGGAATTGCGAATTGTTTCTCCGTTAATGATCAAGGAGTCGTATACTTCGGGGATCGACTAGTGGTTCCCAAGGTGCGCAACCTGAGGCGATTGATCCTTAAGGAAGCTCATGAATCTCCTCTCACCATTCATCCCGGTAGTACTAAGATGTATCAGGACCTACGCCAGAGGTTCTGGTGGACTAGGATGAAGAGAGAAATTGCTCAGTACATTGCAAATTGCGATGTCTGTCGTCGTGTAAAAGCAGAGCATCAACGGCCTGCTGGCACCCTTCAACCCTTAGCTATTCCTGAATGGAAATGGGATAAAATTGGTATGGATTTCATTACCGGGTTTCCCAGGACCAAGAGAGGGAATAATGCTATTTTCGTCGTGGTCGATCGTCTTTCCAAAGTAGCCCACTTCTTACCTGTTCGTGAGAGTATAACCGCTAGTCAGCTGGCAGACTTATACATCTCCCGTATAGTGTCTCTCCATGGTGTTCCTTTGGAAATTAACTCGGATCGAGGAAGTCTTTTCACCTCTCGATTTTGGGAAAGTTTCCAAAATGCTATGGGAACCCGTCTTTCCTTTAGCACCGCTTTCCACCCTCAGTCGAGTGGTCAAGTGGAACGCGTCAACCAAATTCTAGAAGACATGCTTCGAGCCTCTGTTATCTCATTCGGAATGGACTGGGAGAAGTGCCTTCCATTTGCCGAATTCGCTTACAACAACAGCTATCAATCTAGCTTGGGTAAAGCCCCTTTTGAAGTTCTCTATGGACGACGATGTCGAACACCCCTTAACTGGTCAGAGACCGGGGAAAGACAATTCTTTGGCCCGGATATGATTCAGGAAGCAGAAGAACAAGTTCGTATCGTTCGTGAAAAGTTGAAAACAGCCCAATCTCGTCAAAAGAGTCAATATGACCGAAAACATAAGGCTATGACCTTCGAGGTTGACGAGAAGGCTTATCTT
>NW_025265726.1:0-1526 GCF_018294505.1 Triticum aestivum
TGGTGGAAAGCTCTATGGTTACAGTTTTGCGAAAAGCCAATTTTATCCTACTCCAAAGGAATAAATTTTATTTAACTATCATGGTGGTTGTGAAACATTGAGATGGTTGACAGCATCTCAATCCCAATTAAATGTCATCAATAACCCAACAAAATTAATTAGAAGTAACATAGTGATGAGATTCACATGATAATCCAAGTACTAGATACTCAAGTTGTCCATAACCGGGGACACGGCTAACCATGATTAGTTTGTACACTCTGCAGAGGTTTGTGCACTTTTCCCCACAAGACTCGATCTCCTCCGTTGGATTACTCGCACTACAGGGTGTTTGAGTAACGGATGACCGAGACACGGTCTTTCAGAAGTGTTTGCACCTTACGTATGGGTAGACAGTTACACCTACTTTCCCCTACATCTGCTAGTCTACCACTGTAAGAGTTCACACAACTTAGTCAACTATGCTAGAGCCCATAATAGCTTGCGGCTGCACACGGAAGTTTCTAGCATGAATAATCTCATGATCCCTTTGAACCTGGGTGGCGGTCCAAAAGAAAAACAGGCAATCCTGGAATACCCAGGTACCTCAATCCACCCAGATGCGAGTTTTAGTTGCCACCTTAAGTAAACCATTAATTAACAATCTCACATCTGTCATGGAAATCTCTCAAACCCAATCCACGTCTACGAGCATAGCATGGCAATATAATAGCAAACGTAGAAGTAACTCCCAAGGGTTTGATAAGAAAACAGGTAATAGGTAGTACCTCAACTACTGCCCAATACCCACAATTTAATTAGATCCTAATCATGCAAGTGTTTGAGGAAAACAGATCTAATGCAATAAAAACTGGGTATGGAAGGTATATGATCAAAGTGTTACTTGCCTTGCTGATGATCCGCAAAACCTAGCGTTTCGAAGTAACAAGCGGCACACTCCGGGTACTCTATCGCAAACAAACAAGCATACAATCAGTACTCATCTAATGCACAGGTAAAACTCGAATGAAAGATCCAACCAGAAAGTTCAACTTAAGAACTCCGGTTTGCAAAAAGAATCAACTCGAACGAAGCAACGAAAGTCAAACGGCGAAAGAAAGAAACTTCGTTTACTAATCTGGATCTAGGTCAAATTTTACTGTAGCAAAAACTTGTTTGAGTAGGTTAAACGGAAAGAGAATTTCGAGACGAAACTCTAGGCGCTTGAATCGCCTGATTCCGATAAACGAGCGAGAAGTTAAACAGAAACGAAGATTCGATCAGAAATCGAATCTGAGAAAAATAACGGAAAAATCTGACGAAAAAGAAAAACGGACGAACGGTTAAAGAACGGACGTTCGTTAACAGAGAAAAACCGACGAACGCGTTCGTTAAAACAAACGGTTCGGTGAACGCTCGCAAAATAACAAAACCGAAAAAAAACTGATCTAAGGTTTTTTTTAAACGAAGGGTTTTTTTAACAAAAACCGGCAAAAACAGTACCTCGTCGGGACGGCTCCGGCGGGGCTCCGGCGGGGGCGCGGGGG
>NW_025265727.1:0-1526 GCF_018294505.1 Triticum aestivum
GGGGGGGGGGGGGATGCCCGAAACCCCTTCCGGTGACCCGATATGTACCCGGTACCCCCATAACACTTCCGGTGTCCGAATATCATCGTCCTATATATGAATATTTACCTCTGACCATTTCGAGGCTCCTCGTCATGTCTGTGATCTCATCCGGGACTCCAAACAACATTCGGTCACCATATCACATAACTCATATAATACAAAATCGTCATCCAACGTTAAGCGTCCGGACCATGCGGGTTCGAGAACTATGTAGGCATGACCGAGACACCTCTCCGGTCAATAACCAACAGCGGAACCTGGATGCTCATATTGGTTCCCGCGTATTCTACGAAGATCTTTATCGGTCGTACCGTAATGACAACATACGTCATTCCCTTTGTCATCGGTATGTTACTTGCCCGAGATTCGATCGTCGGTATCTTCCTACCTAGTTCAATCTCGTTACCGGCAAGTCTCTTTACTCGTTCCGTAATACATCATCCCGCAACTAACTCATTAGTCACATTGCTTGCAAGGCTTATCATGACGTGCATTACCGAGAGGGCCCAGAGATACCTCTCCGATACTCAGATTGAAAAATCCTAATCTCGATCTATGCCAGCCCAACAAACACCTTCGGAGATACCTGTAGAGTATCTTTATAATCACCCAGCTACGTTGTGACGTTTGATAGCACACAAGGTATTCCTCCGGTATCCGGGAGTTGCATAATCTCATATTCAAAGGAATATGTATATGACATGAAGAAAGCAATAGCAATAAAACTTAACGATCATTATGCTAAGCTAACAGATGGGTCTTGTCCATCACATCATTCTCCTAATGATGTGATCCCGTTCATCAAATGACAACACATGTATATGGTTAGGAAACTTAACCATCTTTGATGAACGAGCTAGTCTAGTAGAGGCTTACTAGGGACACTGTGTTTTGTCTATGTATCCACACATGTATCAAGTTTCCGGTTAATACAATTCTAGCATGAATAATAAACATTTATCATGATACAAGGAAATATAAGTAACAACTTTATTATTGCCTCTAGGGCATATTTCCTTCAGTCTACCACTTGCACTAGAGTCAATAATCTAGATTACATTATAATGATTCTAACACCCATGGAGTCTTGGTGCTCACCATGTTTTGCTCGTGGAAGAGGCTTAGTCAACGGGTCTGCCACATTCAGATCCGTATGTATTTTGCAAATCTCTATGTCTCCCTCCTTGACTTGATCACGGATGGAGTTGAAGCATCTGTTGATGTGTTTGGTTCTTTTGTGAAATCTGGATTCCTTCGCCAAGGCATTCGCTCCAGTATTGTCACAAAATATTTTCATTGGACCCGATGCACTAGGTATTACACCTAGATCGGATATGAACTCCTTCATCTAGACTCCTTCATTCGCAGCTTCCGAAGCAGCTATGTACTCCGCTTCACACATAGATCCCGCCACAACGCTTTGCTTGGAACTGCAATAACTGACTGCTCCACCATTCAATATGAATACGTATCCGGTTTGTGAC
>NW_025265728.1:0-1526 GCF_018294505.1 Triticum aestivum
CAAAGCGATTTCCATAGTTATTGAACCCCAAGGTGCGCTTACATGTTGGTCATCAACAGTCACAGTTTTGGCCGATTCTGGCCCGTTCTGTCGACTATTACTCACTTTTTTGGGGTCCCAGAGTGATTTCCATGATTAACGAACCCCGGGGTGCGTTTACGTGTCAGACATCAACACTCGTGGTTTTTGACGATTTTGGCCCGTTTCATGGCCTATTACTCACCGTTTTGCGGTCACGAAGAGATTTCCATAGTTGTTGAACCCCAAGGTGCGCTTACGTGTTGGTCATCAACTCTCATAGTATTGGCCAATTCTGGCCCGTTTCGTGGACTATTACTGACTGTTTTGGGGTCCCGGAGTGATTTCCACGATTAACAAACCCCATGGTGCGTTTAAGTGTCGGTCATCAACACTTGTGGTTTTTGTCGATTCTGGGCCGTTTCATGGTCTATTACTCACATTTTTGGGGTCCCAAAGCGATTTCCATGGATGTCGAACCCCAAGGTGCGCTTATGTATCGGTCATCAACAATCGCAGTTTCGGCCGATTCTGGCCCGTTTCTTGGACTATAACTCAGTTTTGGGCTCACGTAGTGATTTCCACGACCGACGAACACCGGTGTGTTTATGTGTCGGTCATCAACATTTGCAGTTTTGGCCGATTTTGGCCCGCTTCATGGACTATTACTCACTGATTTCAGGTCCCTGAGCAATTTCCATGATTGACGAAACCCGGGGTGCATTTATGTATCGTTGATCAATAACCCTAGGTTTTACCGATTCGGGGCTCTTTCATGGACTATTACTCACCGTTTTGCAGTCCCAAAGCGATTTCGATGCTTGTCGAACCCCAAGATGTGCTTACGTGCTGGTCGTCAAGACTCGCAGATTGGGCCAATTCTGGCCCGTTTCCTGGACTATTACTCAGTTTTGGGGTCCCGAAGTGATTTCCACGATTGACGAACACCGGGGTGCATTTACGTGTCGGTGACCAACACTCACAATTTTGGCCGATTCTGGTACGTTTTCTGCACTGTTACTCACCATTGTGGGGTCCCGGAGTGATTTCCATGATTGACGATCCCTGGGGTGCGTTTACGTGCCCGTCGTCAACCCTCTCAGTTTTGCCCAATTCTGACCCGTTTCGTGAACTATTACTCACCGTTTTGGGATCCCAAAGCGATTTCCATAGTTATTGAACCCCAAGGTGCGCTTACATGTTGGTCATCAACAGTCACAGTTTTGGCCGATTCTGGCCCGTTCTGTCGACTATTACTCACTTTTTTGGGGTCCCAGAGTGATTTCCATGATTAACGAACCCCGGGGTGCGTTTACGTTCAGACATCAACACTCGCGGTTTTTGACGATTTTGGCCCGTTTCATGGCCTATTACTCACCGTTTTGCGGTCACGAATAGATTTCCATAGTTGTTGAACCCCAAGGTGCGCTTACGTGTTGGTCATCAACTCTCATAGTATTGGCCAATTCTGGCCCGTTTCGTGGACTATTACTGACTGTTTTGGGGTC
>NW_025265729.1:0-1526 GCF_018294505.1 Triticum aestivum
TGATAACGGGATCACATCATTAGGATAATGATGTGATGGACAAGACCCAATCCTAAACATAGCACAAGATCGTATAGTTCGTTTGCTAGAGTTTTTGCAATGTCAAAGTATCTCTTCCTTCGACCATGAGATCGTATAACTCCTGGATACCGTAGGAGTGCTTTGGGTGTATCAAACGTCACAACGTAACTGGGTGACTATAAAGGTGCACTACAGGTATCTCCGAAAGTATCTATTGTTTTATATGGATCGAGACTGGGATTTGTCACTCCGTATGACGGAGAGATATCACTGGGCCCACTCAGTAATGCATCATCATAATGAGCTCAAAGTGACCAAGTGTTTGGTCACGGGATCATGCATTACGGTACGAGTAAAGTGACTTGCCGGTAACAAGATTGAACGAGGTATTGGGATACCGACGATCGAATCTCGGGCAAGTAACATATCGATTGGCAAAGGGAATTGCATACGGGGTTGATTAAATCCTCGACATCGTGGTTCATCCGATGAGATCATCGTGGAGCATGTGGGAGCCAACATGGGTATCCAGATCCCGCTGTTGGTTATTGACCGGAGAGCGATCTCGGTCATGTCTACATGTCTCCCGAACCCGTAGGGTCTACACACTTAAGGTTCAGTTACGCTAGGGTTGTAGGGATATGTATATGCAGTAACCCGAATGTTGTTCGGAGTCCCGGATGAGATCCCGGACGTCACGAGGAGTTCCGGAATGGTCCGGAGGTAAATATTTATATATGGGAAGTCCTGTTTCGGACATCGGGACAAGTTTCGGGGTTATCGGTATTGTACCGGGACCACCGGAGGGGTCCCGGGGGCCCACCGGGTGGGGCCACCCATCCCCGGGGGCCACATGGGCTGTAGGGGGTGCGCCTTGGCCTGCTTGGGCCAAGGGCACCAGCCCCACATAGGCCCATGCGCCTAGGGTTCAAGGGGGGAAGAGTCCTAGGAGGGTAAGGCACCTCCTAGGTGCCTTGGGGGGGAGGGAAACCCCCCTTGGCCGCCGCACCCCCTAGGAGATTGGATCTCCTAGGGCCGGCCACCCCCCCTTGGCACCCCTATATATAGTGGGGGAGAGGAGGGACTTCATACCTTGAGTCCTTGGCCTTTGGTTGCCTCCTTCTCCCTCCCCAACACCTCCTCCACCTCCTCATAGCTTAGCGAAGCTCTGCCGGAGTACTGCAGCTCCATCAACACCACGCCGTCGTGCTGCTGCTGGTGCCATCTCCCTCAACCTCTCCTCCCTCCCTTGCTGGATCAAGAAGGAGGAGACGTGGCTGTTTCCGTACGTGTGTTGAACGCGGAGGTGCCGTCCGTTCGGTGCTAGGATCTCCGGTGATTCGAATCACGTCGTGTTCGACTACATCAACCCCGTTCTTTGAACGCTTCCGCTCGCGATCTACAAGGTATGTAGATGCATCTATTCACTCGTTGCTAGATGAACTCCTAGATGATCTTGGTGAAACGAGTAGGAAAATTTTTGTTTTCTGCAACGTTCCCCAACA
>NW_025265730.1:0-1525 GCF_018294505.1 Triticum aestivum
GAAGTCAGAAAGGGTTGAAAATTGATGATCTGGCTTTGAATGGTGCATTTTGAACACAGAAAAACTATGAAGTTAAAATAAGTTAAAAAAAATGAAATCCCTTTGTAAGAGACGAGTTTCCGTATGAAACCGTGATACTTCGAAAGAGATTCTCCGTTTTGTACACAAAGTGCATCTATTTTTTGCCGTAACCCTCTCTGCTTTCTTGCACATGCTATGTGGGTCAAATGATGATACCATGCCAACTTTCAACCTTTTCACAATTCATTTGAAATGCTTTTCAATTTCAGGGTCATATAGCTCAAAATAATCAGTAAATGCATGAAAAATAACAAATGAAGTCAGAAAGGGTTGAAAATTGATGATGTGGTTTTGAATGGTGCATTTTGAACACAGAAAAATTGTGGAGTTCAAATAAGTTCAAAAAAATGAAATCCCTTTGTAACAGACGAGTTTCCGTATGAAATCCTGATACTTCGAAAGAGATTGTCCGTTTTGTACACGAAGTGCATCCAGTTTTTGCCGTAACCCTCTCTGCTTTCTTGCACATGCTATGTGGGTCAAATGATGATACCGTGCCAACTTTCAACCTTTTCAGACTTCATTTGAAATGCTTTTCAATTTCAGGGTCTTATAGCTTAAAATAATCAGTAAATGCATGAAAAATAATAAATGAAGTCAGAAAGGGTTGAAAATTGATGATCTGGCTTTGAATGGTGCATTTTGAACACAAAAAAACTATGAAGTTCAAACAAGTTCAAAAAAATGAAATCCCTTTGTAAGAGACGAGTTTCCGTATGAAACCGTGATACTTCGAAAGAGATTGTCCGTTTTGTACACAAAGTGCATCTAGTTTTTGCCGTAACCCTCTGTGCTTTCTTGCACATGCTATGTGGGTCAAATGATGATACCATGCCAACTTTCAACCTTTTCACAGTTCATTTGAAATGCTTTTCAATTTCTGGGTCATATAGCTCAAAATAATCAGTAAATGCATGAAAAATAACAAATGAAGTCAGAAAGGGTTGAAAATTGATGATGTGGCTTTGAATGGTGCATTTTGAACACAGAAAAATTGTGGAGTTCAAATAAGTTCAAAAAATGAGATCCCTTTGTAACAGACGAGTTTCCGTATGAAACCCTGATACTTCGAAAGAGATTGTCCGTTTCGTACACAAAGTGCATCCAGTTTTTGCTGTAACGCTCTCTGCTTTCTTGCACATGCTATGTGGGTCAAATGATGATACCATGCCAACTTTCAACCTTTTCAGAGTTCATTTGAAATGCTTTTCAATTTCAGGGTCTTATAGCTCAAAATAATCAGTAAATGCATGAAAAATAATAAATGAAGTCGGAAAGGGTTGAAAATTGATGATGTGGCTTTGAATGGTGCATTTTGAAGACAGAAAAACTATGAAGTTAAAATAAGTTAAAAAAAATGAAATCCCTTTGTAAGAGACGAGTTTCCGTATGAAACCGTGATACTTCGAAAGAGATTGTCCGTTTTGTACACAAAGTGCATCTA
>NW_025265731.1:0-1525 GCF_018294505.1 Triticum aestivum
TGCCCATAGATCAAACCAGTTACGCCCTTTATATCACACTCTAAATAATACTTTTCATTTGTTCATATAATGTGTCATGGCTTCCTACTATGCTACACTTGCACAACATGTGTAGCTGGCGCCAAGGCCCAATGCCACGAAAAATATCCTGTGATGCTTTATGGTTAGATTAGAGGTGGGTGGGAAAAAAGCTCAAAAGACATACTTCCTGAATACAAAAAAAGTAATTCAGAGTTTGGAGGTTTATAAGAGAGGATTAACTTTACATACCTAGATGGAGGCAATATTCCATAAGATATTTTTGAAGTCTGCAAAATCATGCACATTTTGTAGAGGATTAATGATGAGATCTTGCCAAATGAGAATACATGGGCACCATCATTGTTGGTTAAATAAAGGGTAATGTTTGTGGCCGGGGCACCGGCCGAACGGTTGCGCCGGTCTCATGCGCGTCGTCTGATGCGCTAGATCGAACGCCCACGTTTCCTCCTCAACCGCACCCACGTCCACGTGCTGCTGGGTCCACGCACCGCTTTGGGCGCAGCTTATCCCTTCGCTTGTGTCACCTCCTTCTCCACCACTCGTTCTTCTTCTTTTCCCCATCCACATTCAATCCCTGCTGCCGCACGGCGGCGACCAACGCGGAGAGGAGATGCAGTTTTTGGTGGCAAACCACCGGCAGCAAGCAGCAACCCGCGACGAAGGCGACGGCGACAAGTGCTGCAACCAGGACGGACACAAGTGCTGGAGACCCCGCGGCGGCCGGCGTTCAAGATCTCGGCTAGTTTTTTTTTTGCTGCAACCAAGTGTTTTTTTGCTGGAACCAGCTTCAAATTTTGCTATCAAGTATTTGGGTTTTTGTTTGAAGGGGGGGGGGCAATGCCCCCCTTTAGCCCTAGAGAAGCTTCGTCCCTGCCCATAGATCAAACCAGTTACGCCCTTTATATCACACTCTAAATAATACTTTTCATTTGTTCATATAATGTGTCATGGCTTCCTACTATGCTACACTTGCACAACATGTGTAGCTGGCGCCAAGGCCCAATGCCACGAAAAATATCCTGTGATGCTTTATGGTTAGATTAGAGGTGGGTGGGAAAAAAGCTCAAAAGACATACTTCCTGAATACAAAAAAAGTAATTCAGAGTTTGGAGGTTTATAAGAGAGGATTAACTTTACATACCTAGATGGAGGCAATATTCCATAAGATATTTTTGAAGTCTGCAAAATCATGCACATTTTGTAGAGGATTAATGATGAGATCTTGCCAAATGAGAATACATGGGCACCATCATTGTTGGTTAAATAAAGGGTAATGTTTGTGGCCGGGGCACCGGCCGAACGGTTGCGCCGGTCTCATGCGCGTCGTCTGATGCGCTAGATCGAACGCCCACGTTTCCTCCTCAACCGCACCCACGTCCACGTGCTGCTGGGTCCACGCACCGCTTTGGGCGCAGCTTATCCCTTCGCTTGTGTCACCTCCTTCTCCACCACTCGTTCTTCTTCTTTTCCCCATCCACATTCA
>NW_025265732.1:0-1525 GCF_018294505.1 Triticum aestivum
CACTACATGTCAAAAAGCTAAGTCACGACTCAATCCTCATGGTTTATATATGCCTTACCTGTACCTAGTGTTCCTTGGGAGGATATATCTATGGACTTTGTTTTAGGTTTACCTCGAACAAAGAAGGGGAGGGATAGCATATTTGTTGTCGTGGATAGATTCTCGAAAATGGCACACTTTATACCATGTCATAAAAGCGATGATGCTGTTAATGTTGCTGATTTGTTCTTTCATGAAATTATTCGCTTGCATGGTGTGCCAAATACTATTGTTTCAGATCGTGATACTAAATTTCTTAGCCACTTTTGGAGATGTTTATGGGCTAAGTTGGGGACTAAACTGCTTTTTAGTACTACTTGTCACCCCCAAACTGATGGACAAACTGAAGTAGTCAATAGAACGTTGTCTACTATGCTTAGGGTTGTTTTGAAGAATAATAAGAAAATGTGGGAGGAATGCTTGCCTCATATTGAATTTCCTTATAATCGTTCATTGCATTCTACTACTAAGATGTGCCCTTTTGAAGTTGTGTATGGTTTCCTACCTCGTGCACCTATTGATTTGTTGCCTCTTCCATCTTCGGACAAGGTTAATTTTGATTCTAAACAATGTGCTGAATTGATTTTAAAAATGCATGAGTTAACTAAGGAAAACATTGAGCGCATGAATGCTAAATATAAACTTGCTGGAGATAAGGGTAGAAAACATGTTGTGTTTGCACCTGGAGATCTTGTTTGGTTACATTTGCGTAAGGATAGATTTCCTGATTTGCGCAAATCAAAGTTAATGCCACGTGCTGATGGTCCCTTTAAGGTGTTAGAGAAAATAAATGATAATGCATCTAAACTTGAGCTGCCTGCAGATTTTGGGGTTAGTCCCACTTTTAACATTGCAGATTTGAAGCCTTATTTGGGTGAGGAAAATGAACTTCCGTCGAGGACGACTTCATTTCAAGAAGGGGAGGATGATGAGGACATAATTACAATTGTTACACCCACAGCCCCTGCTGCTATACATACTGGACCAATTACTAGAGCTCGTGCACGCCAACTAAATTACCAGGTACTTTCGTTTCTTGGTAATGATTCTAATGTTCATGAGAATATGATGCTGCCTAAATTGGATACATTTGTTTTGCTTACAAATGAAGGGCCTAGCTTGGAGAAGGATGAACATTGGAGCAAGAACAAGCATGGAGATGATGGCATGCGCAAGGGGAACAAGAACGGAGTTACAAGTGATGATTTCAGGACTTTGAAGCCACCATAATGGGTGCATGAAGCCTTGGACGAAATATACAAGATGCCACTTCATAAATTTCATCCCGAGGCTAATTTAGGTGCTGCGTCACCTTATTATTGGGCCAGGCCCATGTAATTTCGAAATACATAAGTATATGCTATTTTTAGAGTCCGTATGTGTGGGGAAACAAGAGATAGGGTTGATTTCGGACCCCTCCACCAAGGGCCACGAAATTCCCCCCTCTTCCTCCATATATACAGCCCTTAGGGCATCGTTTAGACTT
>NW_025265733.1:0-1525 GCF_018294505.1 Triticum aestivum
AACCGCGGGGTGCGTTTACATTTCGGTCATCAACACTTACATTTTTGTCAGATTCTTGCCTTTTTTGTATACTATTACTCACTGTTTTGGGGTCCCGGAGTGATTTCCACGATTAACGAACCCCGGCGTGCGTTTACGTGTCGGTCATCAACACTCACAGTTTTGGCCAATTCTGGCCCGTTTTGTGGACTATTACTCACTTTTTTGGGGCCCCGGAGTGATTTCCACGATTAACGAACCCTTGGGTGCGCTTACGGGTTGGTTATCAACACTCGCGGTTTTGTCGATTCTGACCCGTTTCGTGGACTGTTACTCACCGTTTTGGGGCCCCAAAGCGATTTCCATGGTTGTTGAACCCCAAGGTGCGCTTAAGTGTAGGTCATCAACAATCGCAGTTTGGGCCGATTCTGGCCCGTTTCTTGGACTATTACTTAGTTATGGGGGTCCCGAAATGACCCCAGGTTGTGTTTACGTGTCGGTCAGCAACCCTCACAATTTTGGCCAATTCTAACGTGTTTTGTGGACTATTACTCACTGTTTTCAGGTCCCGAAGTGATTTCCATAGTTGTTGAACCCCAAGGCGCGCTTACGTGTCGGTCATCTATACTCATAGTTTTGGCTGATTCTGGCCCGTATCATGGACTATTACTCACTTTTTTGGGCCCCCGGAGTAATTTCCACGATTAACGAACCACGGGGTGCATTTACGTGTCGGTCATCCACACTCACAGTTTTGGCCGATTCTGGCCCGTTTCTTGGACTATTACTCTGTTTTTGGGTCTCGGCGTGATTTCCATGATTGACGAACACCGGGGTGCATTTATGTGTCGCTCATCAACACTCGCAGTTTTGGCCAATTCTGGCCCGTTTCGTGGAGTATTACGCACTGTTTTGGGGTATCGAAGTGATTTCAACGATTAACGAACCGCGGGGTGCGTTTACGTTTCGGTCATCAACACTTACACTTTTGTCCGATTCTTGCCTTTTTTGTATACTATTACTCACTGTTTTGGGGTCCCAGAGTGATTTCCACGATTAACGAACCCCTGCGTGCGTTTACGTGTCGGTCATCAACACTCACAGTTTTGGCCAATTCTGGCCCGTTTTGTGGACTATTACTCACTTTTTTGGGGCCCCGGAGTGATTTCCACGATTAACGAACCCTTGGGTGCGCTTACGGGTTGGTTATCAACACTCGCGGTTTTGTCGATTCTGACCCGTTTCGTGGACTGTTACTCACCGTTTTGGGGCCCCAAAGCGATTTCCATGGTTGTTGAACCCCAAGGTGCGCTTAAGTGTAGGTCATCAACAATCGCAGTTTGGGCCGATTCTGGCCCGTTTCTTGGACTATTACTTAGTTATGGGGGTCCCGAAATGACCCCGGGTTGTGTTTACGTGTCGGTCAGCAACCCTCACAATTTTGGCCAATTCTAACGTGTTTTGTGGACTATTACTCACTGTTTTCAGGTCCCGAAGTGATTTCCATAGTTGTTGAACCCCAAGGCGCGCTTACGTGTCGGTCATC
>NW_025265734.1:0-1525 GCF_018294505.1 Triticum aestivum
TGATGAATCTCGAACGTGATGCTACACATGTTCATAGTGTGAATACCAAAAGATGTAAAGTTGATAACGATAGTCCCACATACTTGTGGCACTGCCGCCTTGGTCACATTGGTGTCAAGCGCATGAAGAAGCTCCATGCAGATGGACTTTTGGAGTCTCTTGATTACGAATCATTTGACACGTGCGAACCATGCCTCATGGGTAAGATGACCAAGACTCCGTTCTCCGGAACAATGGAGCGAGCAACCAACTTATTGGAAATCATACATACCAATGTGTGCGGTCCAATGAGTGTTGAGGCTCGCGGAGGATATCGTTATGTTCTCACTCTCACTGATGATTTAAGTAGATATGGGTATGTCTACCTAATGAAACACAAGTCTGAAACCTTTGAAAAGTTCAAGGAATTTCAGAGTGAGGTTGAGAATCAACGTGACAGGAAAATAAAATTCTTACGATCAGATCGTGGTGGAGAATATTTAAGTCACGAATTTGGTACACACTTAGGAAATGTGGAATAGTTTCAGAACTCACGCCGCCTGGAACACCTCAGAGAAATGGTGTGTCCGAACGTCGTAATCGCACTCTATTGGATATGGTGCGATCTATGATGTCTCTTACCGATTTACCGCTCTCATTTTGGGGTTATGCTTTAGAGACTGCCGCATTCACTTTAAATAGGGCACCGTCTAAATCCGTTGAGACGACACCGTATGAATTATGGTTTGGGAAGAAACCTAAGCTGTCGTTTCTAAAAGTTTGGGGATGCGATGCTTATGTCAAGAAACTTCAACCTGAAAAGCTCGAAACCAAATCGGAAAAATGCGTCTTCATAGGATACCCTAAGGAAACTATTGGGTATACCTTCTACCTCAGATCCGAAGGCAAGATCTTCGTTGCCAAGAACGGGTCCTTTCTAGAGAAGGAGTTTCTCTCGAAAGAATTGAGTGGGAGGAAAGTGGAACTTGATGAGGTGATAGTCACCCCTTCCGAACCGGAAAGTAGCGCAGCGCGGGAAAATGTTCCTGTGGTGCCTACACCGACTGGGGAGGAAGTTAATGATGATGATCATGAAGCTTGAGATCAAGTTACTGAACTTCGTAGGTCCACAAGGACACGTTCCGCACCAGAGTGGTACGGCAACCCTGTCCTGGAAATCATGTTGTTAGACAACGGTGAACCTTCGAACTATGAAGAAGCGATGGCGGGCCCAGATTCCGACAAATGGCTAGAAGCCATGAAATCCGAGATAGAATCCATGTATGAAAACAAAGTATGGACTTTGACTGACTTGCCCGATGAGCGGCGAGCCATAGAAAACAAATGGATCTTTAAGAAGAAGACGGACGCAGATGGTAATGTGACCATCTACAAAGCTCGACTTGTCGCTAAGGGTTATCGACAAGTTCAAGGGGTTGACTACGATGAGACTTTCTCACCCGTAGCGAAGCTGAAGTCCGTCCGAATCATGTTAGCAATTGCCGCATACTATGATTATGAGATATGGCAGATGGATGTCAAAACG
>NW_025265735.1:0-1525 GCF_018294505.1 Triticum aestivum
TTGATAACGGGATCACATCATTAGGAGAATGATGTGATGGACAAGACCCAATCCTAAGACTAGCACAAAAGATCGTGTAGTTCATTTGCTAGAGCTTTGCCAATGTCAAGTATCTCTTCCTTCGACCATGAGAGCGTGTAACTCCTGGATACCGTAGGAGTGCTTTGGGTGTATCAAACGTCACAACGTAACTGGGTGACTATAAAGGTGCACTACAGGTATCTCCGAAAGTATCTATTGTTTTATGCGGATCGAGACTGGG
Organism: Triticum aestivum; assembly: GCF_018294505.1. Lineage (NCBI taxonomy): Eukaryota > Viridiplantae > Streptophyta > Magnoliopsida > Poales > Poaceae > Triticum > Triticum aestivum. The sequence continues at coordinate 263 of NW_025265735.1, forward strand.
ATTTGTCACTCCGTGTAAACGGAGAGGTATCTCTGGGCCCACTCGGTAGGACGTCATCATATGCGCAATGTGACCAAGGAGTTGATCACGGGATGATGTGTTACGGAACGAGTAAAGTGACTTGCCGGTAACGAGATTGAACAAGGTATTGGATACCGACGATCGAATCTCGGGCAAGTAACATACCGATAGACAAAGGGAATTGAATACGTGATTGATTAAGTCCTTGACATCGTGGTTCATCCGATGAGATCATCGTGGAACATGTGGGACCCATCACGGGTATCCAGATCCCGCTGTTGGTTATTGACCGGAGAACGTCTCGGTCATGTCTACATGTCTCCCGAACCCGTAGGGTCTACACACTTAAGGTTCGATGACGCTAGGGTTATAAAGGAAGTTTGTATGTGGTTACCGAATGTTGTTCGGAGTCCCGGATGAGATCCCGGACGTCACGAGGAGTTCCGGAATGGTCCGGAGGTAAAGATTTATATATGGGAAGTCCTATTTTGGCCACCGGAAAATGTTCGGGATTTTTCGGTATTGTACCGAGAAGGTTCTAGAAGGTTCCGGAGTGGGGCCCACCTGCATGGGGGGACCCACATGGACGTGGGTAGTGGGGGAAAGGCCCCACACCCCTGGTCAAGGTGCACCAAGATCCCCCCTTAGAAGGAATAAGATCATATCCCGAAGGGATAAGATCAAGATCCCTAAAAAGGGGGGATAACAATCGGTGGGGAAGGAAATAATGAGATTTCTTTCCTCCCACCTTGGCCAACGCCCCAATGGACTTGGAGGGCAAGAAACCAGCCCCTCCACCCCTATATATAGTGGGGAGGCGCATGGGAGCTATACACGAAGTTCTGGCACAACCCTACCTCTCTTCCTACTCCTCCTCTCCCATGGTGCTTGGCGAAGCCCTGCTGGATTGCCACGCTCCTCCACCACCACCACGCCGTTGTGCTGCTACTGGATGGAGTCTTCCTCAACCTCTCCCTCTCTCCTTGCTGGATCAAGGCTTGGGAGACGTCACCGGGCTGTATGTGTGTTGAACGCGGAGGTGCCGTGCGTTCGGCACTTGATCATCGGTGATTTGAATCACGACGAGTACGACTCCATCAACCCCGTTCACTTGAACGCTTCCGCTTAGCGATCTACAAGGGTATGTAGATGCACTCTCCTTTCTACTCGTTGCTGGTCTCTCCATAGATAGATCTTGGTGACACGTAGGAAAATTTTGAATTTCTGCTACGTTCCCCAACA
>NW_025265736.1:0-1525 GCF_018294505.1 Triticum aestivum
AGAGAGAGAGAGAGAGCTCCGAGAGAGGGAGAGGGAGAGGTAGAGCTAGGGTTTAGGGTTTGGCGCCAACAATTGGCATCAGAGCTTCAGGTTGAGCAGCTCACCGGAGTCCATGGCGCTGGTTCCACACGGCGGCGGCGGCGCGGGCAGATCGGTGTCCATGAACATGCTGATGCTCTCGTCGGAGAACTACACCATGTGGGCGATCAAGGCGTAGGCGATCCTTGATGCCTACACGCTGTGGGAGGCGGTGGCGCCGGCGAACGACGTGGCGGTCAACAGCAAGAAGTGCAAGACGGCGAGGGCGATGATCTTGGCGGGGCTGCCGGAAGATGTCCTGCTGCAGGTGGCGGCGAAACTCACTGCAAAGGAGGTATGGGACTCCCTCAAACTGCGTTTCATCGGTGCTGAACGGGTGCGCGCGGCGAGGAGGGCGACGCTGCACGGCGAGCTGGATCGGTTGAAGATGGAGGACGGCGAGTCCCTGGACGTCTACGCCGGGAGGCTGACAGGGATGACGGCGAGGCTCGCGAGCCTGGGCGAGACGCTGAGCGACACCGAGCTGGTGAAGAAGCTCATGGAAACGGTGTCGGGCCTTCTCTTCCCTGTCGTCGCCGGGATTGAGCAGTTCTGCATGCTGGAGGAGCTGACGTACGACAAGGTGCTTGGGCGGCTGCGCGCGTTCGATGAGCGTGTGCGGCGCCGTGGGTAGAGCGGCGGCGAGCGGGCAGACGGCCAGCTTCTGTACGGGGCGGCGCAGTGGCGAGCACGGGAGTGGTGCCAAGGGGGAGCACGGGACGATGATGATGACGCACGCAGCATGGCGACGCGGGATGGCGGCAACAGGCATGGTCGCTGCTACAAGTGCGGTGAGCGCGGCCACTTCAAGCACGATTTCCCGGAGCTGCGGAAGGTGCCGGCGGCGGAGCGGGCGCTGCTAGCGGACGCCGACGTCGAGGACAACGGCCTCCTCTAGGCCACGGCTTAGGGGGGTGTGTTGGGTTCAATAAGCCGTGGCGACGATCCGATGCGGTGAGCGCGTGTGCGAGCGCACGTGGATCGGGTCGAATACGTCGGGATCGCGGCGGGGTTGCGTGCGTAGGTGTGCGAGTGTGAGTGTGTGAGCCAACGCGTGTGTGCGCGGGGCCGCACAGTTCTGTTAGCGAGCAAAAGGGAGGGGTAGACCGCGTCGGGCGCGCGGGGTGGCCGTGGCGATCGCGTTCGGGCACGATGCGCAGGTGCAGCCAGAGCGCACGGGACGTGGGGGAGTGGGGAGCGAGTGGGTGCGAGGCGAGGCCTGGCATGTCAGTGCTCGCGGGCATAAGACCCCGGATCCTCTTTGTAGCTCGTTGGCAGGTCGAGTTCGAGCTCGAGGTAAAGAACAAGCCGTACGTGCGGCTGGGGCGTTTCGTGCGCCGGCAAACCTCCTGTGCCCTGTGTTTTCTCCTTCATCTTCCTCCTTTCTTTGCTGGTTCGTGCCACAAAGAGAGAGAGAGAGAGAGAGAGAGAGAGAGAGAGAGAGAGA
>NW_025265737.1:0-740 GCF_018294505.1 Triticum aestivum
ACGAGACATACGTGAAGCGGCGAGTGCAACGGGCGTTGGCCCGTGACCAATTGGCCACCGAAGGCACGCCGGCGACGAGCGCAGGCGACGGCGACGTGCGGGTGAGCATGGAAACAACGACCCCGAGCACGGAGAGCAGCGGCAGGTGGCGCGTTTGAAACCTACGGCTACGGCGAGCACGACTGCGAGCTCAGCCGAGCTCGACAGCGTCTGTGGCGATAGCAGCAGCAACATCGGCGGAGCTCCGTTCGGGTAAACATGGCGCGGCGGCTACGGGCAGCGATAGGCAGCGCAAAGAGGACGGGAAGGAAGGTGTGGAGCTCACCGAGCGGTCACGAAAGACCCTTGGTGGTTTAGGAGCAGCAGAGCTCGCCGGGGTGGAAGGGGATCGCCGGCGGCCCGAGGAAGACGTCGACGTGTTCGGCGATGCAAAGCTCCTCTGCTCCCTCCAGCGGCTCCAGAGGACGCGGAAGTCCACGGTGATGCTGAAGAGGACGGCCAGGCCGCGTCGAAGCAATGGTGACCGCGGAGAAGACAAAGATGCAGCGACGGTGGCGCTCGGAGGTGGATGGGGAACGAAGGGGAGAGGCAACGAGCAGGCGGAGAGGGCGAGGGGAATCTAGGAGTGGGTGGAGGTAGGTGGGGGGAGGTCTCGAGGAGCCGGAGGGGGAGGCTCTTATCCACCCGCGGCGTTGCCGGCGAGGTGGTCGGGCGGCGACGAGCCCCTATAGCGGCGCGCA
>NW_025265737.1:812-1525 GCF_018294505.1 Triticum aestivum
GGCTGGGCCAAGGCCCAGGGAAGGCATGGGGGCGCTGTGGGCCGTCCGGCTGGCCGACTGGGCCTGCCTAGCGGCTAAGGCCCAAGCAGAGAGGGGGGGGGGGCTGTGGGTCGCCGAGGCCCAAGGGGAGGCCAGGGCTCTCCCACCCCCTCTTCTTTTCCTTTTTTTTAAACAGCTTTTGCATTTTCTTTTCTTTTTCTTTTAGCCAATAAAGACTTTGCAAAAGATTATGCCATTGGACAAAATATTCTCAAAGAATTATTAGGCACTGCCCCAAAAAAAAAGATTGTGAGGCTTTTAGAAATACTTTGCCATTTTCATAAATTAAAAAGGCATTTAATTTATTTCTTAGGCCACTGTTTGAAGTAGCTTAGGCCACTCAAACCTTTTTGCAAAAAGTTGGTTCACCACCAATATTAGTTGTGGATTATTCTGCACATGATGAACATTTTTGTTTTCATGTCTGAGCATTTTGAATTTCAGACAAAATTTGAATTTGAATTCAACTGGAATTTAAAAGAGAAAGGAGACAATTATGATCAGGAACATGTTTAGCAAAAAGATTAACTTAACCCCAGGGGTTACTGTAGCATCATTACACCGGGGTGTTACAACTCTCCTCCTCTAAAAGAAATTCTCGTCCCGAGAATTAAGAGGTAGAAGGGAAAAGATCGGGGTATTCAGCCCGGAGGTTATCTTCGCGTTCCCAAGTG
>NW_025265738.1:0-1525 GCF_018294505.1 Triticum aestivum
AATGTCTTACAAGTTCTTACCATGCAGCAGGCGGTGATCGGCAACCAGCGGTGTCAAGTAACTCCGAATATTGAGTAAAGCGATTGCCAGGGGAGCGTACGTATACACGGTGTAGAAATATGTGGAGCTGGGTTGGCTATATATGGTAGCAAAAGATTAGCAATAATCAATTCAAAGATGCAATGTTGAATAAACGCTCAACGACGGTACTGTGCTGGTCCTAGGCTAGACCGGACTAGAGACGCGAGCCTAGAACACTAATGAGGTCACGTCGTAGCACAACTAGCATCAATGAAGGATACTAAGTAGCTCTGGACAGCAAGATATAAGTGAAGATCACAACGGCAGTAAAGATAATGAGGTGAAACAATAGCCAAGCAGGATATATCAACAACTTTGTCTCCAACTTTCCTCTGAAAAAGTTTGTGCCGATTTTTTTGTTTTTTTTTCTTCTCTTTTTTTTTCCTCACACTTTTTTTTTCTTTCTCTCCTTTTTTTCTCTGTGACTTTTTTTCTCCTTTTTTTTCTCCTTTTTTTCTCTCTTTTTTTCTCCCTCTTTCCAAAACAAACTAGATAAGATGCAGATTGGATCAAGTGAAGATGTGAACGATCTCAACTATTATTATGACAATGAATGGTGGGTAGCACGTGGTGGAAATTGATGGATGGGTGGTGGACGGCGGAAGGGATAATGATGCAGCGGCGGCGTGACTAATGTGAACAGAACTCGAAACTCTAAAGGAACTAGACACTAAGACCAGCAACTGACACGACGATGCAACCGATAATTCAACTATGCAAGCAATGAAAAGAAAATTGCAAAGGCTCAGACTGGCTTGAACCAAGGATGAATAGATCTAACTCTTTTTTGTGGCTTTTTCTTGGACAATAGGTAAGAAAATAAATCTAATCTAGGAAAACTGGAAATTCTCACCGAGCAACCTGAAAACTGATACCACTTGATAGAGCGGGGGTGTCCCGATCTTTCGATGAGATGATAACTATCGATTTGGTGGAGACGACTTTGACAATCCGACTACGAACGTGCACAACGTTGCGCCTTAGCAATCGCTAAACCAATCTCCTGAGGTTACTGACGATGCCGGAAGCACGGTCAGCCTGACCACGAAGGTCTATTCCTGCAAGCAATCGAAGAACGAGCAAGAATATGATAAAGCAATCTGAATATTGCAAATATATATGAGGTATTGATAATGGTGGGGATCCGGAAGCGGTCTTGGTCTGGTCGTTGGACACAAACGAAGTACACGAAGTTGCAATGGCTAACTTTTAACTAAACAAATCCCAAGGAAAAGCTACTAGATGGATCTACTTATATAGGAGCAAGGGGTGGCGGCCAAGGAGGTGGGAGGACGTCCCAAGGCAGCCTAAAACTAAATCTAGGTCGTACAAGGCCAATGGGCCCAAGTGGAGGTGATGTAACACCTTTGGACTTGTAGTTTGACTCGGATTTTGCTGCCGCATCAGATTGTTTCGTCCACAACTCAACGCTCCGGACGAATTT
>NW_025265739.1:0-1525 GCF_018294505.1 Triticum aestivum
AAAAAAAAAAACAATTACCTAACTCGCAAACAAATAAAACATTCTACTATATATGAAGATCGATCCGACCATAAGGTCTCTGATTATGTTGGATATCCCTGTACTACCTCCCTGTTTATAAGTATTAAAAAATACAGTAGTCAAATGTTTTATACTCCCATTCTGTCCCTCCCCTAAAAACTGAATCACAGGGATGTCATTGCTCTGCTCCAACAGAACAATTATTCCAATAGAACAATTATTCCAACAGAAAAACTAATCTAACAGAACTTGTAATCAGGATGTCACATTACATATGAATCAACTTACCATCATTTGTTCAGATGATGCAAAATATTTGTGCGTATAGGCCATGTTACAAGCAGAACAAAGTAAACATGAAGAGCCTCACCAGCACGATTTCGTGCAAGTGCTGGCGGCAGAGACGATTGCAGGGGGAAGCTGGATCTAGCAATGCCACACTGACGCCTCGTGGGCGACTTGTTGGACATGGAGCAGCAGAAGGCCCACGTTGCTTGACGACGAGGCAGCGGCGGCGGCTCACAGGATCCAAAACCGTCTTCCACGCCCATGGTTGTTGTCTCCGCGTCCGCCACGGCAGGCGTCTCCTCATGGCCAGCGCTGCTGCATCATTGGCCGATTGGCCGGCTCTGCTTGCTGCTCGTGGACGTTGTGTGCTCCCCTGATGCCGCCGGAATGGAACCACTGCTGCGGCGACGCCAGGATTGCAGGAGCCACCTCCCGGACCGAACCACCGTCGCGTACCAATGGTTGGAGAAGCACGTCGCGGACGAGAGCGTATCAGATGAGGGCTTCCTTGGTTCAGGGAAGACGACGGCAGCAGGGATGAGGTCGAGGCGGAGCTCAAACTGGAAGGCAGTGGGCGTCGTAAATCCGAGCTCGGGGTGGGGAAGGTGGTGGCGGAGGGTGGGATGGGGCAGGGCCGGCGGTGTGCAAGCGCCAGAGCATGGGCGGTACTTGGGTGCCGACGACCTCCAGCCATCCAGCTGCGGCGAGCGGTGGACCACGACGCCCAGGCTGCATAGCAAGCGATCGAGAGGGGGGGAGGTGGCGAGCAGCGGACCTCCAGCGGCGACGAGCGGCGGACCACTACACCGGCGGGGCACCCTAATTCTTTTGAATGGATCGGGGAAGATAGGGGAGGCGCGAGTGGGAGGAGATGGGAGCGATTCCGTCGATCCACGGCTCCCCAGCAAGCACGGCTCGAGGATGGCGTAGCTCTCGGCGAGGCGGAGTTCCTGGTCTCCTCGGGGAGGAGGTGGTCCAGCTGTGGACCGCGGTGGGCGAGGTGGGTCGGCGGTTGTTGAGCTGCGCAGGTGGGCGGCGGTGGTTGCCTCCTTCGCAACAGCGCAGGAGGGCGGCGGCAGCGGCGGCGGCGGCGTAGTTGGGAGACGCACGTGGTGGCCGGCGCGGTGGGGAGAGGAGGGGGAGAGACTGAGAGGGACATCGGCCAACGCCATCGCGGGGGAGAGGAGGGGGATAGAGTGAGTGGCTGGGAGGGGGA
>NW_025265740.1:0-1525 GCF_018294505.1 Triticum aestivum
AAATCTTGCGTAGGCGGCCTCTCACAAGTTTGGAAGTGTTTTGGTGGTTGCAAACGCCCAGCACGCGTGTCCGGGGTGTGCCCCCCCTCACGGACGGCGCCGCCGCCGGCACCTGGAGGGGGGAAACGGATGCGTCGGGTCTACACGGAGAGGATCTTGCGGTGGGTCTGGCCCGGTTGTTGCTCCAAAGTGTTCCTTTGGGCTGACCTAACACAACCGCGCGGGGAGGTCCGCTGGTCAAAGCCCGTCCGTGCAAAGTCAAAGGGCTAGATCCCGTGGTCAACCTCTTCAGGGTTAGGCGGGACGGGGGCCCTGGGGGTAGCAATGCCACCGGAGCGTCGTACCGGGCCCTCATACATGCGGGGTGGTGTTGTGGCATGTCCGAAGAGGCGACACGCGTCTCCGGGGTGTGCCCCCCATCACGGACGGCGCCGCTGCCGTCACCTGGAGGGGGGGAAACGGACGCGTCGGGTCTACACGGAGTGGATGTAGCTGTGGGTTTGGCCCGGATGTTGCTCCCGGGTGTCCCTATGGGTAGACCTGACACAACCGGGTGGAGAGGTCCACTGGTCAGAGCCCGTCCGTGGGAAGTCAAAGGGCTAGATCTCGTGATCAACCGCTCCTGGGTTAGGCGGGACGGGGGCCCTGGGGTGTAGCAATGCCACCGGAGCATCGCATCGGGCCTCATACATGCGGGGTGGTGTGGTGGCATGTCCGAAGAGGCGGCACGCATCTCCGGGGCGTGGCCCCCCCTAACGGACGACGATGACACGGTAGTAGCCATTCTGCGGTAACGATGCGGCGTGAATATTATTAAATACTCGGAGCGCGATAAAATCATGAGTTTTTCTTGCACGACGTGGGCACATGTGCTATAGGAATGATAATATTTTTTTCATAATTTTCGGTGATGGAGAAGTATCCCAAAAATTCCCTCTATGCGGATTGCCCTTCGCGCGTCTACGGCTGTGGCCGGCAGCCTCCGGGGGCTAGCATGCCCCCAAATCTTGCGTAGGCGACCTCTCACAAGTTTGGAAGTGTTTTGGTGGTTGCAAACGCCCGCCACGCGTGTCCGGCCTGTGCCCCCCTCACGGACGGCGCCGCCGCCGACACCTGGAGGGGCGAAACGGACGCGTCGGGTCTACACGGAGAGGATCTTGCTGTGGGTCTGGCCCAGTTGTTGCTCCAAAGTGTTCCTATGGGCTGACCTAACACAACCGGGCGGGGAGGTCCGCTGGTCAAAGCCCGTCCGTGCAAAGTCAAAGGGCTAGATCCCGTGGTCAACCGCTCCAGGGTTAGGCGGGACGGGGGCCCTGGGGGTAGCAATGCCACCGGAGCGTCGTACCGGGCCCTCATACATGCGGGGTGGTTTTGTGGCATGTCCGAAGAGGCCAGACACGTCTCCGGGGTGTGCCCCCATCACGGACGGCGCCGCTGCCGTCACCTGGAGGGGTGAAACGGATGCGTCGGGTCTACACGGAGTGGATGTAGCTGTGGGTTTGGCCCGGATGTTGCTCCCGGGTGT
>NW_025265741.1:0-1525 GCF_018294505.1 Triticum aestivum
CTGCATCTACAAGGTGACTTAGAGATTTGTAAAGCACACACGGATCTGAAAGGTTTAGACCCGTTGACTATAACATCTCTCACAAGCATAACATGATCAAACCCAGAACTCCTTGAGTGTTAATCACATGGTAATGTGAACTAGATTATTGACTCTAGTAAACTCTTTGGCTGTTAGTCACATGGGGATGTGACCTTGAGTGTTAATCACATAGCGATGCGAACTGGATTATTGACTCTAGTGAAAGTGGGAGACTGTTGGAAATATGCCCTAGAGGCAATAATAAATTAGTTATTATTATATTTCCTTGTTCATGATAATCGTTTCTTATCCATGCTAGAATTGTATTGATAGGAAACTCAGATACATGTGTGGATACATAGACAACACCATGTCCCTAGTAAGCCTCTAGTTGACTAGCTCGTTGATCAATAGATGGTTACGGTTTCCTGACCATGGACATTGTATGTTGTTGATAACGGGATCACATCATTAGGAGAATGATGTGATGGACAAGACCCAATCCTAAGCCTAGCACAAGATCATGTAGTTCGTATGCTAAAGCTTTTCTAATGTCAAGTATCATTTCCTTGGACCATGAGATTGTGCAAATCCCGGATACCGTAGGAATGCTTTGGGTGTACCAAACGTGACAACGTAACTGGGTGGCTATAAAGGTGCACTACGTGTATCTCCGAAAGTGTCTGTTGGGTTGGCACGAATCGAGACTGGGATTTGTCACTCCGTGTAACGGAGAGGTATCTCTGGGCCCACTCGGTAGGACATCATCATAATATGCACAATGTGACCAAGGAGTTAATCACGGGATGATGTGTTATGGAATGAGTAAAGAGACTTGCCGGTAACGAGATTGAACGAGGTATCGGGATACCGACGGTCGAATCTCGGGCAAGTATCGTACCGATAGACAAAGGGAATTGAATACGGGATTGATTGAATCCTCGACATCGTGGTTCATCCGATGAGATCATCGTGGAACCTGTGGGAGCCAACATGGGTATCCAGATCCCGCTATTGGTTATTGCCGGAGAGTTGTCTCGGTCATGTCTACATGATTCCCGAACCCATAGGGTCTACACACTTAAGGTTCGGTGATGCTAGAGTTGTAGAGATATTAGTATGCGGTTAACCGAAAGTTGTTCAGAGTCTCGGATGAGATCCCGGACGTCACGAGGAGTTCCGGAATGGTCCGGAGGTAAAGATTTATATATAGGAAGTCCAGTTTCGGCCACCGGGAGAGTTTCGGGAGTCATCGGTATTGTACCGGGACCATCGGAAGGGTCCCGGGGGTCCACCGGGTGGGGCCACCTATCCCGGAGTGCCCCATGGGCTGAAGGGGCGTGGGAACCAGCCCCTGGTGGGCTGGTGCGCCCCCCTTGGGCCTCCCATGCGCCTAGGTTTGGAAACCCTAAGGGGTGGGGGCGCCTCCACTTGGCTTCGAGGCCAAGCCACCCCTAGGGCTGCCGCCCCCTCCCTAGATGGGATCTACAAGGGGCCGGCGCCC
>NW_025265742.1:0-1525 GCF_018294505.1 Triticum aestivum
CGGTATTGAAAGATAAGTTGACACATGCTCCTTTACTCCAACTTCCTGATTTTAATAAGACTTTTGAGCTTGAATGTGATGCTAGTGGAATTGGATTAGGAGGTGTGTTATTACAAGATGGCAAACCTGTTGCATACTTTTCTGAAAAATTGAGTGGGCCTAGTCTGAATTATTCTACTTATGATAAAGAATTATATGCTCTTGTTCGGACTTTAGAAACATGGCAACATTATTTATGGCCCAAAGAATTTGTTATACGTTCTGATCATGAATCTTTGAAACATATTAAAAGTCAAGCTAAACTGAATCGTAGACATGCTAAATGGGTTGAATTCATTGAGACTTTCCCTTATGTCATTAAACACAAGAAGGGAAAAGAAAATGTTATTGCTGATGCATTGTCTCGTCGCTATACTATGCTTTCACAACTTGACTTCAAAATATTTGGTTTGGAGACCATCAAAGATCAATATGTGCATGATGCTGATTTTAAAGATGTAATGCAGAATTGTAAAGAAGGAAGAATGTGGAACATGTTTGTTGTTAATGATGGATTTGTGTTTCGTGCTAACAAGCTATGCATTCCAGCTAGCTCCGTTCGTCTTTTGTTGTTGCAGGAGGATTAATGGGACACTTTGGCGTGAAGAAGACGGAGGACGTACTTGCTACACATTTCTTTTGGCCAAAGATGAGACGGGATGTTGAGCGTTTTATTGCTCGCTGCACTACATGTCAAAAAGCTAAGTCACGACTCAATTCTCATGGGTTATATATGCCTTTGCCTGTACCTAGTGTTCCTTGGGAGGATATATCTATGGACTTTGTTTTAGGTTTACCTCGAACAAAGAAGGGGAGGGATAGCATATTTGTTGTCGTGGATAGATTCTCGAAAATGGCACACTTTATACCATGTCATAAAAGCGACGATGCTGTTAATGTTGCTGATTTGTTCTTTCGTGAAATTATTCGCTTGCATGGTGTGCCAAATACTATTGTTTTAGATCGTGATACTAAATTTCTTAGCCACTTTTGGAGATGTTTATGGGCTAAGTTGGGGACTAAACTGCTTTTTAGTACTACTTGTCACCCCCAAACTGATGGACAAACTGAAGTAGTCAATAGAACATTGTCTACTATGCTTAGGGCTGTTTTGAAGAATAATAAGAAAATGTGGGAGGAATGCTTGCATCATATTGAATTTGCTTATAATCGTTCATTGCATTCTACTACTAAGATGTGCCCTTTTGAAGTTGTGTATGGTTTCCTACCTCGTGCACCTATTGATTTGTTGCCTCTTCCATCTTCGGAGAAGGTGAATTTTGATGCTAAACAACGTGCTGAATTGATTTTAAAAATGCATGAGTTAACTAAGGAAAACATTGAGCGTATGAATGCTAAATATAAACTTGCTGGAGATAAGGGTAGAAAACATGTTGTGTTTGCACCTGGAGATCTTGTTTGGTTACATTTGCGTAAGGATAGATTTCCTGATTTGCGCAAATCAAAGTTAATGCCACGTGCTGAT
>NW_025265743.1:0-1525 GCF_018294505.1 Triticum aestivum
AAGATACATCAATCTAGTTGGTCAAACCAAACAGATAGATCAGAGAGAAATACAAAGCTATAACAGTCATGCATAATAAAGTTCAAAAAAAAGAATCAATTAGTTCTCATGAATATTCAGATCATAAACCCACAATTCAATCGATCCCAACAAACACACCACAAAAGAAGATTGCATTGGATAGAACTCCAAAAACACCGAGGAGAACATGGTATTGAAGATCAAAGAGAGAGAGGAAGCCATCTAGCTACTAGCTATGGACCCGTGGGTCTGTGGCGAACTACTCACGCATCATCAGAAGGCAGCAAGGATGATGTAGAAGCCCTTCATGATCGATTCCCCCTCCAGCAAAGTACTGGAAAAGGCCTCCAGATGGGATCGCGGAAGAATAGAAGCTTGCGGCGGTAGAAAAAGTGTTTCGGGTGGCCCTCTGTTGGTTTGGGAATATGTCTAAATTTATAGAGGTGGAATTAGGTTAAGGGGTGCTACGGGGGGGCCATGATGTCGCTTGAACTACGTCGGTATTTCCCCAAAGAGGAAGGGATGATGTAGCACAACTATGGTCGGTATTTCCCTCAGTTATGAAACCAAGGTATCAATCCAGTAGGAGAACCAAGCAACACTATGTTAACGGTACCTGCACACAAAGAGAAATACTTGCAACCCGACGCGTAAGGGGGGTTGTCAATCCCTCCACGGTAAAATGATAGATAAGTTTGTGGTAGATTAGATAAAAAGAAATTGATAAAACGCAAAATAAAATAAGTAATAAAAAGTGCAGCAAGGTATTTTTGGTTTTTGGAATAATATATCTGAAAATAAAATAGGCGAATAATAGATCGGAAAGCAAATATGGTAAAGAATAGACCCGGGGGCCATAGATTTCACTAGTGGATTCTCTCAAGAAAATAGCATACGGTGGGTAAACAAATTACTATTGGGCAACTGATAAAACCTCAAATAATTATGACGATATCCAGGCAATGATAAATATATAGTCATCACATCCAAGATTAGTAGACCGACTCCTGCCTACATCTACTACTATTGCTCCACACGTCGACCACTATCCAGCATGCATCTAGTGTATTAAGTTCATGGGGAAATGGAGTGGCAATAAGAACGGTGACATGATGTAGACGAGATCTATTCATGTAGGAATAGCCCCCATCTTGTTATCCTTAATAGCAACGATACGTATGTGTCTTGCTGCCCCTTCTGTCACTGGGAAAGAACACCGCACGATCACACCCATCACAAAGCACCTCTTCCCATGGCAAGAAAAATTGATCTAGTTGGCCTAACTAAACCAAAGATTCGAATAAGAAATACGAGGCTATAAATAATCATGCATATAAGAGATCAGAGAAGACTCAAATAACTTTCATGGATATATAGATCTGATCATAAACTCAAAGTTCATCGGATCCCAACAAACACACCGCAAAAAAGAGTTACATCAAATAAATATCCAAGAGACCATTGTATTGAGAATCAAGAGAGAGAGAGAGAGAGAGAGAGAGAG
>NW_025265744.1:0-1525 GCF_018294505.1 Triticum aestivum
AAGTTTGTGAAAACTTGAAACACTTGAGACCGTTTCTTAAGAAGATAGATCCATGTAAACTTGCTATAATCATCAATAAAGCTTACATAATATGAGTATCTACCGACTGAAGTAGGAGCTGGCCCCCAAACATCTGAGAAAACTAGTTGCAAGGGTGCAGTAGATATGCTAGTAGATACAGGGTATGGAAGTTGATGGCTTTTAGCCTGTTGACATGGATCACAAATCGACTCACTTATCTCATGAGAAACAGGAAGTTTATTCTTGCTAAGAACAAATTTAACAATGACTGATGAAGGGTGACCTATCTACTATGCCACTTGGATGATGAAGGCTTGATAGCGACAAACGCTCGTTTATTCGATGATGATGACGAAGATATAAGTGGGTAGAGACCTCCCACGCATTTGCCCCTAAGAAGGATTCTCCTCGTGTCCAAGTCCTTTACCAAAAAGAAATAAGGGTAAAATTCAATAAGAACACGATTATCTAAGGTAAATCGATGAACGGAAAGGAGATTTTGTGAGGCTTCAGGAACATGAAGAACTTTGTTTAGATGCAAGGTTTTTTAGGGGTTTTAACGATTGAATGACCAATATGAGCAACTTTCATACCAGAACCGCTTGCGGTGTGTACTTGATCATGTCCATGATACTTCTCCCTGAACGTCAACTTGTCCAGCTCGCCGGTGATGTGATGTGAAGCACCGGTATCTGCATAACAGTTCGTGTCGACGCCATAGGAGTTGGTGACCATGTTTGCACTCTTCTCCTCGGGTTCATCTTCATCATACCTATGCCAACAATCACGAGCACCTCCTGGATGATGTTTGTAGCAGATTTGACATTCTGGATAGTCATGTTCTTGCTGTTGTCGTTGTTGTTGTGGGCGACCGCGGCCACCTCTGCCGCCGCCGTGGCCACCAGATGGAGTCGGGGAAGGACGCCTGCCACGGCCGCGTTCCCTGCTGCTGCTGCGCCCGCGGCCCCTGCTGTAGCCGCGTCCGCGCCCCCTGTACGCCAAGTTTGCAGAGGTTTTGAAACCTCCGTCAGGCCCATCGCCAAGCATCTCGACTCGCTGATCGAACGCCGCGATCTGAGCGAACAAGTCATCAACTGTGATCTGGTTCTTGATTGCGCCAATAGCTGCCACAACAGGATCATAATCTCTGTCAAGGCCGGCGAGAACATAATCCACCATCTCTGGATCCGAGACGGGACGTCCTGCCGCTGCGAGTTCGTCCCCCAGGTTCTTCATCCTGGAGATGTAGGCGCTGCTGGACATGGAGCGCTTCTTCGTGTTGGTGATGGCAATCCGCAGGTTTGTGATGCGGGATTGGGACTGCGAGGAGAACAAGGTGGTGATGGCAGTCCAGAGATCAAAGGTTGTCTCCTTGCTCGCAACCTGGGCGAGGATCTCCGTTGACAAGGAGTTCAGAAGATGACTCAGAACCTGTTGATCCTTTGATATCCACTGTGCATACAGCGGATTGGGCTCCGTGGTGACGGTTTTGTCCGTCTGCTCT
>NW_025265745.1:0-1525 GCF_018294505.1 Triticum aestivum
CAAAAGGTTCATCGTAAAGGGTTACGTCGATGCAAGTTTTGACACCGATCTCGATGACTCTAAGTCTCGATCTAGATACATATTGAAAGTGGGAGCAATTAGCTAGAGTAGCTCCGTGCAGAGCATTGTAGACATAGAAAATTACAAAATACATAACGGATCTAAATGTGAAAGACCCGTTGACTAAGATTCTCTCACAAGCAAAACATGATCACACCTTAGTACTCTTTGGGTGTTAATCACATAGCGATGTGAACTAGATTACTGAATCTAGTAAACCCTTTGGGTGTTGATCACATGACGATGTGAACTATGGGTGTTAATCACATGGTGATGTGAACTATGGGTGTTAATCACATGGTGATGTGAACTAGATTATTGACTCTAGTGCAAGTGGGAGACTGAAGGAAATATGCCCTAGAGGCAATAATAAAGTTATTATTTATTTCCTTATTTCATGATAAATGTTTATTATTCATGCTAGAATTCTATTAACCGGAAACATAATACATGTGTGAATATATAGACAAACAGAGTGTCACTAGTATGCCTCTACTTGACTAGCTTGTTAATCAAAGATGGTTATGTTTCCTAACCATGAACAAGGAGTTGTTATTTGATTAACAAGGTCACATCATTACTTGAATGATCTGATTGACATGACCCATTCCGTTAGCTTAGCACACGATTGTTTAGTATGTTGCTATTGCTTCCTTCATGACTTATACATGTTCCTATGACTATGAGATTATGCAACTCCCATTTACCGGAGGAACACTTTGTGTGCTACCAAACGTCACAACGTAACTGGGTGATTATAAAGGTGCTCTACAGGTGTCTCCGAAGGTACTTGTTGAGTTGGCGTATTTCGAGATTAGGATTTGTCACTCCGAATGTCGGAGAGGTATCTCTGGGCCCTCTCGGTAATACACATCACTTAAGCCTTGCAAGCATTTCAACTAATGAGTTAGTTGTGAGATGATGTATTATGGAACGAGTAAAGAGACTTGCCGGTAACGAGATTGAACTAGGTATTGGATACCGACGATCGAATCTCGGGCAAGTAACATACCGATGACAAAGGGAACAACGTATGTTGTTGTGCGGTTTGACCGATAAAGATCTTCGTAGAATATGTAGGAACCAATATGGGCATCCAGGTCCCGCTATTGGTTATTGACCGGAGACATGTCTCGGTCATGTCTACATTGTTCTCGAACCGTAGGGTCCGCACGCTTAAAGTTTCGATGACAGTTTCATTATGAGTTTATGTATTTTGATGTACCGAAGGTTGTTCGGAGTCCCGGATGTGATCACGGACATGACGAGGAGTCTTGAAATGGTTGAGACATAAAGATTGATATATTGGACGGATATATTTGGATACCGGAAAGGTTCCGGGTGAGATTGGAAATATACCGGAGCTCCGGGAGGTTACCGGAACCCCCCGATAAGTATATGGGCCTTATTGGGCCTTAGTGGAAGGGAGGGAGAAGGAGCAAGGGAGGGGGCGCCCCCCCCCCCA
>NW_025265746.1:0-1525 GCF_018294505.1 Triticum aestivum
GGCCTAGGAGGGGCGTGCGGGCAGGAGGCCTGCGCACCACATTCTCCTTCCCTGGCAATGCGTCCCCCGACATCTTCTGCGGCACCATCACTGGCGATGGCTGCCCTGGTGGGAGGGTCGCCTGGTGTGGGCGGCCAGGGGCCTTCCGCTGTTTCGCCGCGCCGACCTACTCTTGCGGCATCGCCCGTCTC
This sequence comes from Triticum aestivum, assembly GCF_018294505.1. Taxonomy (NCBI): domain Eukaryota; kingdom Viridiplantae; phylum Streptophyta; class Magnoliopsida; order Poales; family Poaceae; genus Triticum; species Triticum aestivum. The sequence continues at coordinate 192 of NW_025265746.1, forward strand.
AGCTTTCATGGGTGCTGGTGTTGCGCCTGTGCTTGGTGGGGATCTTGTGGCGTCTCCGGGATCCGGACACCGGCCAAGGCCGCGAGAGGCCTCGAGGATTCCTGGTGATCTTTCTGCCGATCCAGTTCAGTTAAGTTCTGTTGGGGGCGGGCAGGCGGTCTTACCCCCAACAGGGCCACGAGGGAGGAGGTCATTACTTTTGGAGGGATCCCAGATCCGGTTTCTGAGGGGTGGCGGATAAGCAGCCGTCTCTAGGAGCAACCGGATGTGGACGACATGCAGCTAAGGTGTGCTAGGCGAGCGACCAAGCTTCGTGACATTGAGGTCACTACTGGTATGTCTGTCAATTTGTCTAATTCAATTTTGCGTTTTTACAATGATGAGATTGTTCACAATGCAAATCAATTAGGGGTCTCCCTAGGTAGAAATGGTACTGAAATCAATAGATCCGTTAATGATATTCTCGATCTCGAAGCAGAGCGCGCTTTGGAGATGATTCGTAAAATAGCAGTTGTTAAACCCATGAATGATCACGACATAGACGCGTTGGGAGTTAGGACTCTTGATAGCTTGTGTGCGGATCTGGACCCTGAGTTGCAGGAGGAAGAGGGACTCGATTCCCCTATGGCCTCTAGTCATGTAGATGTTCCAGAGGCTAAATCCCCGGAGCCCGGTTGTGAGGACCGGCAGATGGAGCAGTATAAGCCTAAGCGGAAGTGGAAACAGAAGGTTTATCCAGCTTCGGCTGTGCGTAGAAGTGCTAGGATCCGTACATCTAAAAAAAATTCCATGATGAAATATGAGAGGAATTTTTTGGAATAGCAGAGGTCTAAAAGACTTGGCTAAAAGACGGTTTCTAGCGGAAGCATCTATTGAACACCAGTTGGATTTTATTGCCCTCTCCGAGACTAGAAGGGACAATTTTACACCCCAATTCCTTAGTACTTTATCCGGAGGTATTGACTTTGACTGGCACTGCCTACCTCCAAGAGGAAGGTCCGGCGGGATCCTACTCGGGGTTAGGTGTGACTCGTTGGAAGTGCGGAGTGTGGTCATGGGGGATTTTGCGGTAAAGTTTCGGGTCAGATCAAAGGTCGATGTGTTTAATTGGGCTTTAGTGGCAGTTTATGGGGCCGCGCAACCAGAGCTCAAACCAGATTTTCTGGCTGATCTGGTTCGTATTTGTGGTAGCGAGCAACTCCCAATCCTAGTTGGGGGTGATTTTAACATTATTCGAAGGAGGGAGGAGAAGAATAATGATAATTTTGATGGCAGATGGTCGTTCATGTTCAATACCACAATCGAAAGCTTGGATCTTAGAGAGATAGAACTAT
>NW_025265747.1:0-1525 GCF_018294505.1 Triticum aestivum
CACTATGTTCTGAATTTTTATTAAGTGTGGCACTATGTTCTGAATTTTTATTAAGTGTGGCACTATGTTCTGAATTTGTAATAAGTGTGACACTATGTTCTGAAATTTTATTAAGTGTGACACTATGTTCTGAATTTTGTATGTGCAGGAATGTCGGGATTGTGGTTGCTGAATGGGGACATTGATAGGGGTCATCGTGCTGCGATATGGTATGAGCGCAAGCTTGAGCCTCTGGTCACTCACACTCCTAAGGAAAACTGGAAGATACACTCAGGATGGCTTCAGCGGTACGTGCTTTATTAATTTATACACTGACATGCATATTAATGGTTGAAATGGGAGACACTAACTGAAAAGTTCTCTGATGAAGGTTGAAATGGGCCGGCCTTTTACCTTTCGCGCGTCTGGTTGAGTCTATCCCGGGTGAGAAATGCCTCGCCATCGATGGGTCTTTGCTGAGCTGCTTAGTGGACCGTTGGAGGCCAGAGACCCACACGTTTCACTTCAGATGCGGAGAGATGGCTCCTACTCTGGAGGATGTGTCACTTTTGCTCGGACTACCGTTGGCAGGTCATGCCGTAGGACCGTTGGACGCACCGGCTGGTTGGGAGCGAGCTCTTACAAAACGTTTTCATGGTGTTTTTCCGGATGCTCCGGATCCGTTATGGGAGCATCACGGACCTAAGTATGAGTGGTTGCTAAATTTCCGGGTAATTTCCCCTACCTATTATGTTCAAGTTATCGTGCATAAAGTTTTACAGGAAATAATTGCGGCTTACTAAAACTTTCTGTTCTCTTATTGCAGATCCAGAACTTCCGGGCGCCGTTGACTGCGGAACAGATCACTCGGAGTCTGGAGGCCTACTTACTGTGGCTTTTCGGCAAGGTGATGTTCACGGAGAACCATGTCACCACTATTAGCGCCCTCTACATCCCTATGGCACTCGAGATAGCGAGCGCTCAGACGGCGGATCAGATTAGACAGAGGAGTTGGGGTTCGGCAGTCTTAGCGGCTACATACCGAGGTTTGTGCAACGGTTGCCAGCTTACATCGAGAAAGCCAGCCCTTCTTGGATGCCCTCTATTCCTACAGCTGTGGTCGTGGGAGAGGTTCTCTATAGGGCGCCATGTTTGATGTTGACGGCATCGACATGCCTACTTTCGGTCTGTGTTGGACTCGTCGCGAGGTATGCACCGTGTTGTAGTTTAATGGAACTTTTTCTGCACAAGAGATAGTTCGATGCTAGCGGCTACTAACTTTTCTTCTCTGCAGAGACGCTTTGCTAGTGATCAGACCAGGAAGGCATACACAGCATTGAACGAGCAGTTCGATGCGTACACCGGGGTCATCTGGCAGCCCTACACGGAAGCAGCCATACAAGCGAGATACCCTGCTGGTATGTCTGTGCTATGCACAAGGGACCGAGATTACTGGATGACAAAATCTAAGATCATCTTCGATGTCTTCGTCGAGGAGATGGCACAACAGAGGGTTATGAGGCAATTTGGTCTTCTGCAGTTGGAG
>NW_025265748.1:0-1525 GCF_018294505.1 Triticum aestivum
TAAGGAGTGATGTGGCGCAATGTCTTGTCAGTTTCGAGCTGGTGTTCCCACCATCCTTCTTCAATATCATGACGCACGTCCTAGTTCATCTAGTCGACGAGATTGTCATTCTGGGGCCCGTATTTCTACACAATATGTTCCCCTTTGAGAGGTTCATGGGAGTCCTAAAGAAATATGTTCGTAACCACGCTAGGCCAGAAGGAAGCATCTCCATGGGCCATCAAACAGAGGATGTCATCGGGTTTTGTGTTGACTTCATTCCTGGCCTTAAGAAGATAGGTCTCCCAAAATCGCGGTATGAGGGGAGACTGACTGGAAAAGGCACGCTAGGAGCGGACTCAATAATATGTAGGGACGGGCATTCTTGGTCTAAAGCACACTACACAGTTTTACAGAATTCTACCTTGGTGACCCCGTATGTCGATGAACACAAGAATAGTCTGCGCTCCTTACACCCGTAGTAGTGCAACGACTGGATTACATGTGAACACATCAAGACTTTCAGCAGTTGGTTGGAAACACGTCTCAGAGGTGACAACACTATTTGTGATGAGCTGTACTTGTTGTCTAGGGGACCATCTTTGAGTGTATTGATTTACAAAGGATACAAGATAAATGAGAATACATTTTACACGATTGAACAAGATCAAAAGAGCACCAACCAAAACAGCGGTGTCCGCTTTGATGCAACAACCGAGAAGGGAAAGGACACATATTATGGTTACATAGTGGACATATGGGAACTTGACTACGGACATGATTTTAAGGTCCCTTTGTTTAAGTGCAAATGGGTCAATCTGTCAGGAGGCAGGGTACAGGTAGACCCACAGTACGGAATGACAACAGTGGATCTGAAAAATCTTGGGTACACTGACGAACCATTCGTCCTAGCCAATGATGTGACACACGTTATCTATGTGAAGGACATGTCTACCAGACCGAGAAAAAGAAAAGATAAGGAAGCGAATACATTATACGATGAGCCAAAGCACCAGATAGTTCTTTCAGGAAAAAGGGACATCGTGGGAGTGGAGGGCAAGACAGACATGTCTGAAGATTATGAAAAGTTTTATGAAATTCCTCCCTTCAAAGTCAAGGCTGACCCAAGCATCCTAATAAACGATAAATATTATCCATGGTTACGGCGCAATAAGCAAATGACACAAGCGAAGAAAAAGTGAAGACTTTCTCCCGCAACTATTATGATGATACCATGCCAACTTTGTAATAGACAAGTATGATACCATTCTCCATTTTGTACATGCACATGCTATGCCAACTTTTTCAGAGTTCATTTCAAATGCTTTAATGTCTTATGGCTTGGCCCTCGTAATACCATTAATCCCGTTTCACTCCTTGTCAACAATGTTCTCACCAAGAACACTCTCAAGAGGGCAACAAACTTGTGATTCACACAAATTTCAAAGAATTCAAATTTTAACTATTCTAATTTGAAAACTAATGGCACTAACAGAAAGTTTATAATTTTTCTAAAACTAAAAACAAAAAGAATTAAAAAATAAAG
>NW_025265749.1:0-1525 GCF_018294505.1 Triticum aestivum
TTTTGGGTATTCTTATGAAGATGCATTTATCCGCTTTGGGTTCGAGCTTATCAGCCTGAAACTTTTTCACATAAGCATCGCAGCCCCAAACTTTTAAGAAACGACAACTTAGGTTTCTCTAAACGGTGTCGTCTCAACGGAATTGCGTGGTGCCCTTTTAAAGTGAATGCGGTTGTCTCTAATGCCTAACCCATAAACGATAGTGGTAATTTGATAAGAGACATCATGGTATGCACCATATCCAATAGGGTGCAGTTATGATGTTCGGACACACCATCACACTGTGGTGTTCCAGGCGGTATTAATTGTGAAACACTTTCCACCATGTCTTAATTGTGTGCCAAACTCGTAACTCAGATATCTCTATGATCATATCATAGACATTTTATCCTCTTGTCACGACGATCTTCAACTTCACTCTGAAATTACTTGAACCTTTCAATAATTCAGACTTGTGTTTCATCAAGTAAATATTCTCAGCATCTACTCAAATCATCTGTGAAGTAAGAACATATCGATATCCACTGCGTGCCTCAGCACTCATTGGACTGCACACATCAAATGTATTACTTCCAACAAGTTGCTCTCTTGTTCCATCTTACTGAAAAATGAGGCCTTTCAGTCATCTTGCCCATGTGGTATGATTTGCATGTCTCAAGTGATTCGAAATCAAGTGAGTCCAAACGATCCATCTGCATGGAGTTTCTTCATACCAATAGACATGGTTCGCATGTCTCAATCTTTTCAAAAAACGAGTGAGTCCAAAGATCCATCTACATGGAGCTTCTTCATGCGTTCTATACCAATATGACTCAAATGGCAGTGCCACAAGTATGTGGTACTATCATTACTATTTTATATCTTTTGGCACGAACATGTGTATCACTGCGATCGAGATTCATTTTAGGTGCAAGACCATTGAAGGTATTATTCAAATAAACAGAGTAACCATTATTCTCCTTAATTGAATAACCATATTGCGATAAACATAATCCAATCATGTTTATGCTCAACGCAAACACCAATCTCGATGGTAGAGGGAGCATGCGATGCTTGATCACATCAACCTTGGGAACACTTCCAACACACATCGTCATCTCACCTTTAGCTAGTCTCCATTTATTCCGCAGCTTTTATTTTGAGTCACTAACACTTAGCAACCGAACCGGTATCTAATACCCTGGTGCTGCTAGGAGTACTAGTAAAGTACACATTCATATAATGTATATCCAATATACTTCTGTCGACCTTGCCTGCCTTCTCATCTACCAAGTATCTAGGGTAGTTCTGCTTCAGTGACCGTTCCCCTCATTACAGGAGCACTTAGTCTCGGGTTTGGGTTTAACCTTGGGATTCTTCACTAGCGCAGCAAATGATTTGCTGTTTCATGAAGTATCCCTTTTGCCCTTGCCCTTCTAGAAACTAGTGGTTTTATTAACCATCAACAATTGATGCTCCTATTTGATTTCTACTTTCGCGGTGTCAAACATCGCGAATAGCTCAAGGATCATCATATCTATCCCTG
>NW_025265750.1:0-1525 GCF_018294505.1 Triticum aestivum
GTCCGCGGCAGACGGCAAAGAGCGCTTTGCCGTCGGTGGCAGACGGCAAAGAGCCTGCATATTGGCTCTTTTTTCTGTTTTTTATTAAATCCAACAATTTTCACAGCAAATATATATGACATATATAGATATATTTCACAGGCCTATTTAACAGCAAACATATCACATATCCAGCACATAACTTTCATCCATTCATACATAAGCAAGTTCCATCCATTCATACATAAGCAAGTTCCATCCATACATATTACAATGCATACATCAAGATAGCAAGTTCCATCATAGCAAGCTAGAAGAATAATTGAAGAGAATGAAAGAAAAAACAAGCACTCCATAGCAAGCTAGCTTCCATGAAGTGAATGAAATCTGCAAAATGGCAAAATAAGAAAGTTAGAAATAGGTGACTAGAATAAGAAGACTAGAACAAGAAGAGTAGAACAAGAAGAAGACTAGAACAAGAAGAGTATGTCATTTATGAGCTAACTTACGTGAAATGGATCATATATGAGCTAACTAAGTTGAAATGGGTCGTTTATGAGTTAGCTAAGGTGAAATGGATCATTTATGAGCTAACTTAGTTGAAATGGGTCGTTTATGAGCTAACTAAGGTCAAATGGATCGTTTTTAGGTAACTAAGGTGAAATGGATCGTTTTTTAGCTAACTTAGGTGAAATGGATCATTTATGAGCTAACTTAGTTGAAATGGATCGTTTTTTAGCTAACTTAGGTGAAATTGATCATTTATGAGCTAATTTAGTTGAAACGGATATTTTTGAGCTAAATTAGGTGAAATGGATCATTTAAGAGCTAATTTAGGTGAAATGGATCGTTTTTGAGCTAACTTGGTGAAATGGATCGTTTATGAGCTAAATTAGTTGAAATGGATCGTTTATGAGATAACCTAGGTAAGATGGGTCATTTTGGAGCTAACCTAGGTGAAATGGGTCATTTTAAAGCTAACGTAGGTAAAATGGATCATTTAGGAGCTAATCTAGGTAAAATGGGTCATTTTTGAGCTAACTTGGATGAACTGGATCATTTATAAGCTAACCAAGGTAAAATGGGTCATTTTAGAGCTAACTTAGGTAAAATGGATCGTTTATGAGCTAACTAAGCTAATTATGCAATTTTTGATATAAGTAAGCTAAGTACAGATCGTTTTAGAGCTAACTTAGGTAAAATGGATGGTTTTGGAGGTCAGTAAGCTTATTAAGTTATTTTGGAGGAGAAGAAGCTAAGTCTAGGTCATTATGGTAAGCATTGGAGGAAATAAAGCTAAGTCTAGGTCTTTATGCATGTGTTAAGCAAAACACTAGATAAACTTACCATGATCCAGGAGGTGTAGGAGCGGGCTGGCTCGTGTCGGTAGCTGGAGAAGGATCGTGCGATGCTTGTCTGGAGTTACGCTGCACCAAAGATCATTTCCAATGTCTTGTTAGCATGATGACACTCAAATGTTAAGACTAGCAAGTAATGTCCATTCAAATTAAACTCACTGTGGTCCCAGGAGCAATCACTGGCATCG
>NW_025265751.1:0-1525 GCF_018294505.1 Triticum aestivum
GCTCCGAGTATTTAGTAATATTGACGCTCCATCGTTACCGCAAAACGTCTACTGCCGTGTCATCGTCGTCCGTGAGGGGGGGCCACGCCCCGGAGACACGTCCCGCCTCTTCGAACATGCCACCACACCACCCCGCATGTATGAGGGCCCGGTGCGATGCTCCGGTGGCATTGCTACCCCCCAGTGCCCCCGTCCCGCCTAATCCCTGTAGCGTTTGACCACGGAATCTAGCCCTTTGACTTTGCACGGACGGGCTTTGACCAGTGGACCTCCCCAACCGGTTGTGTTAGGTCAGCCCATAGGAACACTTTGGAGCAACATCCGGGCGAGACCCATAGCAAGATCCCCTCCATGTAGACCCCACGCGTTCGTTTCCCCCCTCCAGGTACCGGCGGCGGCGCCGTCCGTGAGGGGGGCACACCCCGGACACGCGTGTCGGGCGTTTGCAACCGCCACCACAACACTTCCAGACTTGTGAGAGGCCGCCTACGCAAGATTTGGCGGCATGCTAGCCCCCGGAGGCCGGCGGCCACAGCCGTAGACACGCGAAGGGCAATCCGCGTAGTGGGAATTTTTCGTATACTTCTCCATCACCAAAAATTATGAAAAATACCATAGTTCCTATAGCACATGTGCCCGCATCGTGCAAAAAAACTCATGATTTTATCGCGCTCCAAGTATTTAGTAGTATTGACGCCGTATCGTTACCGCAGAATGTCTACTACCGTGTCATCGCCGTCCGTGAGGGGGGGGGCATGCCCCGGAGACGCGTCCCGTCTCTTCGGACATGCCACCACACCACCCCGCATGTATGAGGGCCCGGTGCGATGCTCCGGTGGCATTGCTATCCACCCCAGTGCCCCCGTCCCGCCTAACCCTGTAGCGTTTGACCACGAGATCTAGCCCTTTGACTTTGCACGGACGGGCTTTGACCAGTGGACCTCCCAACCCGGTTGTGTTAGGTCAGCCCATAGGAACACTTTGGAGCAACATCTGGGCGAGACCCACAGCAAGATCCCCTCCGTGTAGACCCCACGCGTCCGTTTCCTCCCTCCAGGTGCCCGCGGCGGCGCCGTCCGTGAGGGGGGCACACCCCGCACACGCGTGCCGGGCGTTTGCAACCGACACAACACTTCCAGACATGTGAGAGGCCGCCTACGCAAGATTTGGCGGCATGCTAGCCCCCGGAGGCCGCCGGCCACAGCCGTAGACGCGCGGAGGGCAATCCGCGTATAGGGAATTTTTCGGATACTTCTCCATCACCAAAAATTATGAAAAAAATACCATAGTTCCTATAGAACATGTGCCCGCATCGTGCAAAAAAACTCATGATTTTATCGTGCTCCGAGTATTTAGTAATATTGATGCTGCATCGTTACCACAAAACGTCTACTACCGTGTCATCACCGTCCGTGAGGGGGGGGGCATGCCCCGGAGACGCGTCCCGCCTCTTCGGACATGCCACCACACCACCCCGCATGTATGAGGGCCCGGTGCGATGCTCCGGTGGCACTGCTACCCCCCC
>NW_025265752.1:0-1525 GCF_018294505.1 Triticum aestivum
GAATTGTCCAACGCTATCCATGGACAGCCCGAGTATGTTTAGATTGGGTTCGTTTTCCCATATGCTTTGCTCCGGATCCGACGCATAAATTTCGTCAGTGCCTCCCCTGTTGTTCTCCGGGTACACATCCTCTTTGTTTATTGCAGAGACGTGTATCAGGAGAACAGCGGGGAGGTGCTGCCGAAATTTTGCGTAGGATCCGGGGCATAGCATGGGAAAATGAACCCAATCTAAACATACTCGGGTGGGATTAGGACCTATCATTACCTATTAGAGTGTAGGTTGCATGGACGTAATAAAATTGACAAAGTAGATCAACTGATGAATACATACATGGTGAATTATATATATATATATATATATATATATATATATATTTGTTGTGCGTCTAGTAGCTCTGAAAGTCAAGATGAGTGATCGTGCGTGGATGTACACCGGTCACACTGGTCAGAACAAATGGAGCACTGAATGGTTCACAAAAACCAAGGGGTTTGTGCGAGCCGCATTTGAAAATGGCCAGAGGAAAACCTGGTGCCCCTGTTTACGGTGCGGCAATTGGGAAAAGAGGACAGAGGCTGAAATGGGCAAACACCTGCAGAAGAGTGGTTTTACGCCCGATTATACGGTGTGGACATTTCATGGTGAGTCTGCCCAACGTGACCGAGCTGAGGTGGATCATCGTCGCACCGACGAGCATGGTACCGGGATGGAAAACATGGTGCAAGACTTTGATGATGCTCGGGATTCGGAGGAGGAGATGGAGGAATCTGCAAAGGCCTTCAATGAAATGTTGGAGTCTTCAAAACGTCCGCTCCATGAGCACACTGAGCTTTGTCAGTTGGATGCCATCTCACAAGTAATGGCTCTGAAGGCTCAGTTCAACTTGGGCAGAGAATGCTACGATGCAATGATGACAGTATTTGGACGCTTTCTACCCAAAGGCCATGTAATGCCTGCAAACCTGTACCAGTCGGACAAAATCCTCCGTGCACTGAAGATGCCCTATGATAAGATACATGCCTGTGAGAAAGGATGTGTTTTGTTTAGGCTTGACTATGCGGACTTGAACTATTGTCCCATTTGCAAGTCTTCCAGGTATGTTGTGGTAGACAACGGTATGGGTGAGAAGACACAGACCAAAATCCCCGTTAGTGTTCTTCGGTATATGCCAATCGTACCAAGACTTCAACGTCTTTTCATGGTTGAAGAGACGGCCAGACAGATGACATGGCACAAAACGGGCAAAAGAACCGAACTAGATGCAGATGGGAATCTGATGATTGTACACACATCGGATGGTGTTGCGTGGAAAAAGTTTGATGAATTACATGGTGACAAAGCGGCAGATCCGAGGCATCCTCGAGTCGGCATCAGCACGGATGGGTTCAGTGTGTTTGGTATGACGGCAGCCCAATACAGTTGTTGGCCCGTATTTGTCTTTCCACTCAATCTCCCCCCCGGACAGATTATGCAAAGAAAGAACATTTTCCTGACGTTGATAATTCCAGGGCCCAACTATCCGGGG
>NW_025265753.1:0-1525 GCF_018294505.1 Triticum aestivum
ATGAATGTGTTTTGGGCTAATGCAACTAGCAACAGATTAAATGAAGTTGGTTTGAATATAAAATTCAAATTCAAACTCCATATGTGATTAAATAAATGCCCTTTAATTGATTTGTGCTAAACAGCAGCTATAAGTTGTTCTAACATGCATGAAAATGGTACAGATGGATTCCTTGAATTTTTCTGATAATTTTTCATATATAAATTATTTAATTTGGAGTTACGGTTAATTTTCTATGATTTATTGAAGTTTTAGGCATTTTCTGGAATTTCCTGAATTATAATAAATCCAGAAAATCAATTACTGCGTCAGCCTGACGTCAGTGTGACGTCAGTGGTCAACGGGACATGGTCCGGGTCAAACCTGACAGTGGGTCCCGCGTGTCAGTGTGATTAGCTTTAACTAAAATTAATTAAAACTAATCCTAATAGTTAACAGGGCTGGGCCCCACCTGTCATTGACTCAGGAGAGTCAACCGGGGCCCACCCGTGGTCAAAGTCAAAGTCGGCTGCCGGCGTTTAGCCGCCGGCGAGCCCGACGCGGCGGCGAGAGTGGTTTTGGCCACTCCGGCGACCAAATGGGCCGCGGAGGGCATCTAGGAGGAGCTGGGGACGAGCCGAAGCTCTTGGTGGAGTCAGTTGCGCTCGGGGCGGCCGGAATCGGTGCCGGCGGCGACCTAGGCGGCCGCCGGAGCTCGGGTGAGCTCGGGCTCGACGCTGCGGTGCACTAGAGGGGAAACGGAAGGGCGCTGCAGGCTCCTGGGAGGGCGGCGAACTTGGTAGCATGCTCGGGCGCCAGCTGGGGTGGCCCTGGCCACGGCGGCGCCATGGCCGGCGGCGGGGAGTTTCCGGTGAGGTGGAAACGGCGGCTACGGAGACCGAACAAACACGGGGCTAGGGGGAGAGGAAGAGGAGTTCACCGTGGAGAGGGAGAGGTGGTCAGCGGGCTCGGGGGCGTCCTGTCGGCGGCGAATTCGGCGACAGCGATCGGCGGGTCCGAGGAGGGGAAGAACGTCGGGGCGGCGCTTCGGGGCTTCTCCGGTAGCGTGTGACGGCGGGGAGGGCGAGGGCGGCACGGCGGAGCTCGTGGACTGCTCGAGGGGACGAGGGGGAGGCGATGGCCGGGGTGGTGTTCGTCGGCGGCGGCGATAGTGCTCGGGTTCGGGAGAGAGAGGGAGAGAGACGAGCTCGGGGAGAGAGTGAGATCCAGGGAGAGGAGGGGAAAGCGAGAGGGAGCGTGGGGCGGCGTCGTGGGGTCGCTAGGAGGGCCGCGAAGCAGGAGGTGGCGTCGGGGCTCTCGGGCGCGCGCCACGCCTCGCCTTTGCCTACTGGCAGAGGAAGACGACGAGCGGCGAGGGGGTTTGCGGTGGTGGGCTGGGCCACCAGCTGGGCCAGCGATGGGGGGGGGGCAAAGCTGGGCCGGTTCGTGGCGCCAGGTAAGCTGGGCTTCTCTCTCTCTCTCTCTTTTTTTATTTACTGTTTTCTATTTTTGTTCTGTTTTATTTAATTGGCACTGAATTTTAATT
>NW_025265754.1:0-1525 GCF_018294505.1 Triticum aestivum
GTCTTTGAGATCTGGGCCGCGGAGACGACATGACCAGCCATGGAGTGGAGGCTGCGGAAGGAGGGGTTGCTGCCGACCCGGCGCCACAGCTTGGAAACGCAGCAGCACCGTGCGACGTCCTTGGTCGGCAGCTTCAGCAGGATCTCCTGTAGCATATCCATGCTGCTGGTGGCCTCCACGGCAGGACGACGAGATCCCATCGCGTTCGATTTAATATTTCTACCGCCCGAGTTGGATATTAGTAGATCTGACGAGGCAGTCGTTAATTGAGAAATATCTCGATCGAGAAATAACGTACGTGTACGTGTACACCAAGGATTCACTTGCATAAACTTGTACGTGTACAGAGTCGGTGACGTGTTGTTGCGTGCTCATCGCCGTCGCAAGAGATCGCCACCGCCCTCACCAACGTGACAATGGCGCCGTACGTGCCACACAAGGTCATCGTGTCGCACATCCTGCCCCGGATCCCCCTCAGGTCGCTGCTACGGTTCATGTGTGTTTGCAAGGCTAACCGGGTTTAGACTTTAGAGCCGTTGTGTGCCATCATTTCCCGAACATTGTGGACCCGTACGCCGTAATAAGGGGGTGTTTGTTTCCAGGGACTTTTTTATGTAGGGACTAGAAAAAGTCCCTCTTAGAAACTTTTTTACCAAACGGGAGGGACTTTTTAGGGACTAAACTAGGCATTTGGGACTAAATGAAGAAGACTCTCAAGGAGAGTCTTTTTTGGGAGTTTTTGGGACTTTTCCAACAATGCCCCTCAATGCATTCATTGGCCCGCCACCCCATGGTGTTGTTTGATTGTTATTTTTTTATATACTAGGGGCAACATGGTCATTTAATAACCTCTAGGAAAGCACTAGGGACTTTTTAGTCTCTGGAAACAAACAGGGAGGGACTTTTTAGGGACTAGGGACTTTTTAGTTGGGACTAGAAAAAGTCCTAGAACTTATGAACCAAACAGGGCCTAAGTCCTAGCTTGCAAGCGGGCTCTCCAAGTGGTGCGCGAGGAGGTCAACGCCGTGAGGGTGCATGTGGAGCTCGATAGTTAAGACGGGTACAAAGGTTGAATCAACCACTGGAAATGCTTTCCGCCGTAGGGCCATGAGTGAAGAGATCAAGCCGATGCTTAGTTCATCGCCGAGGTTTAAAGTTTTGTGGGTGCGACGTTCTGCTAATGTTGTTGCATATAAGTTGGCTAAGGTAAGGATCGGTGAAGAACTTTGTGAGGTTTGGTTGGGGGTCCCCAGACTGGGTTCTAGATGTAATTTCGGATGAGGTTTCAAACTTTGAAGTTTAAATAAAGCGGCAACATTAATCCTAAAAAAGACTAGCTTACGTGCAATATGTATTACTACCAATGGCTCTCTCAGTTGCACAAGGGAGGCTACTTTCGAAGCGAAGGTAGGGTCGTAGGGATCAAGAGTGTGGGGGTAAATTACCTCGGGGCGTCCTCACTCTTCCCTTGAATTATGCCCAATGTCGGAGCATCAGTAGCGTTCTGGGAACTTTTTATCATCCT
>NW_025265755.1:0-1525 GCF_018294505.1 Triticum aestivum
TTTTTTTTTTGTTTTGAGGGGAGGGGACGTATGAGCCAAGCTTTGAGATGGTGCGTCCAATGAACCTTTTTTCCTTTTCACAAAAAAACTCATGGATCGTCGATCGCGTTTTGACTTGGATCCAAAACAAATCCTATGTGAGTTGTTTTGGAACTCTTTTCCTTTCTTTTTTATGGTGATCGAGACTTGAATTTGTTTTTTTTTAACCCAAGCAGGATACCGTGGCCTCACCATTGTCCCACCGACGTCTTCATCCAGCCAAATCTAATTCGGATTGCTCTACTGGGTCAAAAAACAAGGGATCGGCATGTTGTATGTATCCTTCGCCCTTATTTTAAGTTCAGGGAGCAGGGATAACATTTCATGCACCCATTTAATCGCCTGCACCGGATCATACCCATCACGATCACCGATTGCGACAAGACCAAAGAGTAAACTGTATAATTAATAAATGGGGATGATCTTGCATCTATCACCATCTGAAAACATCTTATCCAGCAAGATATCGATGGATCTAGCCTCGGTAAATGAAGATCAAACCGATCCTTAACATCAGTCCAGAACTTGTTTGCGTGAATGCAGCGGATGAGCACCATTAGTCTTTGTGCGTGTGTGCACGTGTAGACGTATTAATTATTAAATTAATTCTACTTGGTACATACTGGTCAACCAATAAGGGCCGTCGTATCCGCCCAAGGGAGGCGGGATCGGAGAGCAATCCGTGGGATGGGGTGATTGACCAATCGCAAGCAAGCAGCAAAACTATCAATTCTTTTCTTTTCATTCACTCACAAGGAAAGGAAAGAAAAGAAAAGAAAAGAAAAGAAAAGAAAAGAAAAGAAAAGAATCCCCAAACGACGCAGCGCCTCGATTCATTCATTCATTCATTCCTCTCCTCCGTTGGCTTCCCCACATCGCCGCCGCCGCCACCCACCACCTCGTCTCCCACGTCGCTGCCGGCCATGGCCTCCGCCCTCTACCTCTCCCTCTCCCTCACCGCCGCCGCACCCACCCTCCCCTCATCACCTCCCCTCTCCTCTCGTCACAAGAGAAGAGAAGAGAAGAGGTTAGGTCAGGCGGCGGAGGCGGCGGCGGCGGCCCAGATCCGCCACGGTCGCCTAGGGCCTCGACGGCCAGCGCGCGCCGGGACATGGCCTCCGACGACGCGGCCGTCAATCCAAGGTACTCGATGGGGATGCTGCTTCCTTGTGCTCTGCTCCGTGTCTGCTCGGCTAGGGTTCGTTCGGTGCTGGTGCTGCCTGCGCCTCCGGTCTGGTCTGGTGGACTAGGTAAGCTGCTCTCTCGGTGGTTAAATCTCACGCCTTGTGCCTTGTTGGTTGGTGGAGATCGGTTCCTCGTTTTGATTTTTTGGACACACTAGAAACTGGATCAAGAAGATTGGCCGTTTGCAATGAGGATTGGGATTTACACTAGTACGAATAGATTTCATATCTGCAAATGCAATGAGTAGAAATTGATCAAAATTCCTCCTCCTCACTTTGTTATGTCCAATTTGCTTGCTGTA
>NW_025265756.1:0-1525 GCF_018294505.1 Triticum aestivum
CATGGGTATCCAGATCCCGCTGTTGGTTATTGACCGGAGAACATCTCGGTCATGTCTGCATGTCTCCCGAACCCGTAGGGTCTACACACTTAAGGTTCGATGACGCTAGGGTTATAAAGGAAGCTTGTATGTGGTTACCGAATGTTGTTCGGAGTCCTGGATGAGATCCCGGACGTCACGAGGAGTTCCGGAATGGTCCGGAGGTAAAGATTTATATATAGGAAGTCCTGTTTCGGCCATCGGGACAAGTTTCGGGGTCATCGGTATTGTACCGGGACCACCGGAAGGGTCCCGGGGGCCCACCGGGTGGGGCCACCTGCCCCGGGGGCCACATGGGCTGTAGGGGGTGCGCCTTGGCCTACATGGGCCAAGGGCACCAGCCCCAAGAGGCCCATGCGCAAGGAAACTTGGAGAGGGAAGAGTCCTAAAGGGGGAAGGCACCTCCGAGGTGCCTTGGGGAGGATGGACTCCTCCCCATCCTTAGCCGCACCCCTTCCTTGGAGGAGGGGGCAAGGCTGCGCCCTCCCCCTCTCCCTTGGCCCTATATATAGTGGGGAAAAGGAGGAGCAATCAGACCTAAGGCCTTTGGTTGCCTCCCTCTCCCACCCGTGACACATCTCCTCTCCCGTAGGTGCTCGGCGAAGCCCTGCAGGATTGCCACGCTCCTCCATCACCACCACGCCGTTGTGCTGCTGCTGGATGGAGTCTTCCTCAACCTCTCCCTCTCTCCTTGCTGGATCAAGGCGTGGGAGACATCGTCGAGCTGTACGTGTGTTGAACGCGGAGGTGCCGTCCGTTCGGCACTAGGATCATCGGTGATCTGAATCACGACGAGTACGACTCCATCAACCCCGTTCACTTGAACGCTTCCGCTTAGCGATCTACAAGGGTATGTAGATGCACTCTCTCTTTCTACTCGTTGCTAGTCTCTCCATAGATAGATCTTGGTGACACGTAGGAAAATTTTGAATTTCTGCTACGTTCCCCAACAGTGGCATCATGAGCTAGGTCTATTGCGTAGATTCTTTGCACGAGTAGAACACAAAGTAGTTGTGGGCGTCGATATTGTTCAATATGCTTGCCGTTACTAGTCTTATCTTGATTCGGCGGCATCGTGGGATGAAGCGGCCCGGACCGACCTTACACGTACTCTTACGTGAGACTGGTTCCACCGACTGACATGCACTAGATGCATAAGGTGGCTAGCGGGTGTCTGTCTCTCCTACTTTAGTCGGATCGGATTCGATGAAAAGGGTCCTTATGAAGGGTAAATAGCAATTGGCATATCACGTTGTGGTCTTTGCGTAGGTAAGAAACGTTCTTGCTAGAAACCCATAGCAGCCACGTAAAACATGCAAACAACAATTAGAGGACGTCTAACTTGTTTTTGCAGGGTATGCTATGTGATGTGATATGGCCAAAAGGATGTGATGAATGATATATGTAATGTATGATATTGATCATGTTCTTGTAATAGGATTCACGACTTGCATGTCGATGAGTATGACAACCGGCAGGAGCCATA
>NW_025265757.1:0-1525 GCF_018294505.1 Triticum aestivum
ATCCATTTCTCATCTCAATCCATTTCTCATCACCATCCATTTCTCATCTCAAACCATTTCTCATCATGAGTATCCAGTTCTAGTTGTATCGATCGGGATACAACTCCAAGTGTCCGTTACCGTAGGACAGGCTATCGATAGATGTTTTCTTCCCTGCAGGGGTGCACCAACTTACCCACCACGCTCGCTTAACTCCGGCCGGACACACTTTCCAGGGTCATGCCCGGCCTCAGCCAAACAATACGCCGCAACCCGACCTAGGCTTAATAGAGAGGCCAGCACGCCGGACTAAACCTATGCCCCCAGGGGTCATGGGCCATCTCCCCGGGAACTCCTGCACGTTGCGAACGCGGCCGGTGAGCAGACCTAGCTACCTCCTTAAAAAGGTAGGTGCTTACCAGTCCAACCGGCGCGCGCCGCTCAGTCGCTGACGTCTATTAAGCTTCGGCTGATGCATAAGACGCAGAACGCCCATACTATGCCCACGTGATGGTTAGTGCTATCAGGCCAGAGGCCCCTCGGATCAAATATCCAAATCATAGTGGATTAGGAACGCGCGGTAACAAGCAGAGACTCACGAAAGATGTGACCCCGTTGCCCCATCTCGAGGACTTGCGGCAAGGGCTAGGAATGCCCGGCCACGCCTCGTAATTATCTCGCGGGCACCCTCCAGGTCAACCCGTCTCCACATCACTCGCAATTAAGCACGCGCGGGTACCCCTCAGGGTCGACCCGTCTTTCCAAGTAACAGTGGTAAAAGTCCAAGTAACCGTGTGTCCAAACATCAAGGGGAAAGCCCGAGGAATCACCCCCGGTGAATTCCACAAGATGTAATCATCAAGGTGAACGTAAGAGGAATCACCCCCGAGGTTCACACTTGAGGGGTTGCACGACAGAATCATATCGGAAGTGGTTAAGGAGGAAATCACCCTTGATGACCACGACCGAATAACTACACTACAGGTTTAACATCAGAAGTGCTAATGAGGTCTCACCCTCGGCACTCGATAGTAACCCAGTAGTGTCGAGCAACTAAGGGGAAAGTGATGTGCGGTGTCGGGGCCTGGTCTTCGATCCCGTTGATCGGGTCTTCTGATTATCCAGCGAGGCAGTCAGGACAAGGCGGGGGTCACTGATGGATCACTAACCAACCTATACTAAGCATATTAGGATAAGCAGGTAAGGTACAACAGTAGATACAAAAGCAGGCTATGCATCAGAATAGGAGCAAACAATAACAGTAGCAAAATCTAATGCAAGCATGAGAGAAAGGAATGGGCGATATCGGGATGATCAAAGGGGGGGCTTGCCTGGTTGCTCTGGCAAGGAGGGGTCGTTGTCGACGACGTAGTCGATCACAAGGGCAGCATCGGGGTCTACCGGAGAGAAGAGGGGGAAGAAACAGTAAATATAAAGCAAACAGAGGTAACACTAAGCATGACATGACGATACGTAGCGCTAAACGTGCTCTAACGCGGTACTACACGTTGCAGACGAAGGGGGGAAACATCCGAGGGTGAATTCC
>NW_025265758.1:0-1525 GCF_018294505.1 Triticum aestivum
TACCGCAGCAAGTAACAGATGAATCGGTGTTGTCCTAATGCAGTAAAAGAGAGCAGGAGCGAGAGAGTAGGATTGTATCGGAATGAACAAGGGGGTTTTGCTTGCCTGGCACTTCTGAAGATAACATTGAGTCTTCATCAGTGTCAACGATCACATCATCGGTATCACGTCTATCGAGAGGGGACAAATTCCGGCAAATACAGAAAAACACGATCAATGCAATGCACAATATGATGCATGCTCATGACATGGCATAATGAATGTGTTTTGAGCTAATGCAACTAAAACCAGATTAAATGAAGTTGGTTTGAATCCAAGATTCAAATTCAAACTCCATATGTGATTATTTAAATGCCATTTAATTGATTTGTGCTAAACAGCAGCTATAAGTTGTTCTAACATGCATGAAAATGGTACAGATGGATTCCTTGAATTTTTCTGATAATTTTTCATATATAAATTATTTAATTTGGAGTTACGGTTGAATTTCTATGATTTTTAGAAGTTTTGGGCATTTTCTGGAATTAATAAATCATTTTCTAATTTATTTAATTCCAGAAATACTTTACTGCGTCAGCCTGACATCATCATGACGTCAGCAGGTCAACTGGGCGCCTCCAGTCAAACCTGACCAGTGGGGTCCACTGGTCAGTGACCCAGAGCTGTTTAGTGTCAATGGCAGGTGGGGCCCTGCTGTCAGTGTCTATTAAACTAACTAATATTTAGTTAATACTAATCCTAGTCTAATTAGCCGGGCGGGGCCCGCAGGTCAGTGAGAGAGAGGGGGGGTCAAACCCGGGTCAACTCGCCAGAGTTGACCCGCGGCTTGTCGCCGGCGACGCCAGCAACGGCGGAGGGCGTCGGAAACGCTGCTCCGGCCACGGTTTGATGCGCGGGTGGGTGCTACAAGTAGCTGGCGATGTGGCGCATCCAACGGTGGCGGTGTTTGGTGCTGGGGTGGCCGGAGTTAACGGCGGTGAGCTCTTTTGCGGCCGCCGGAGCTCGGGTAATCTTGGGGTGGCATTACAGAGCATGGGAGGAGGCGTTGTGGGTGTCTACGGGTTCATGCGATCGTGCTGAGCACGATGGTGGGCTCGGGAACGAGCTGCGGTGGCTGTGGCCACGGTCACGCCATGGCCGGCGGCGAGGAGCTCTCGGCCGCGGTGGGAGATGGGGCTAGGGGGCGAGAACGGAGGGGGCGAGCACAGGAGAAGCAGCGGAGGCTCACAGCGGATCCATTCGAGGCGGGGACGAGGCCGGGGAGGGTCCGGAGCCGGCGAATCGGGCGTCGGCGATCGGCGGGTCCGACGAGGGGGAAAACATCGGGGCGGCGCTTCGGGGGCTCCTGGAGGGCGTGGCATCGGTGAGGTGGGTCGGGTACGGAGTGGCGGAGCTTGTGGGCTAGTCGGGGAATCGAGGGAGGCCCGGTGGCCGTAGTTATGGCGAGCGGCGGCGAGGGGCTCCGCTCGGTGAGGAGAACAGAGGAGGGGGAGAGTGTTCCGGGGAGAGGATGAGGACGCGGGAG
>NW_025265759.1:0-1525 GCF_018294505.1 Triticum aestivum
TCCCCCTCCCAGCCACTCACTCTATCCCCCTCCTCTCCCCCGCGATGGCGTTGGCCGATGTCCCTCTCAGTCTCTCCCCCTCCTCTCCCCACCGCGCCGGCCACCACGTGCGTCTCCCAACTACGCCGCCGCCGCCGCTGCCGCCGCCCTCCTGCGCTGTTGCGAAGGAGGCAACCACCGCCGCCCACCTGCGCAGCTCAACAACCGCCGACCCACCTCGCCCACCGCGGTCCACAGCTGGACCACCTCCTCCCCGAGGAGACCAGGAACTCCGCCTCGCCGAGAGCTACGCCATCCTCGAGCCGTGCTTGCTGGGGAGCCGTGGATCGACGGAATCGCTCCCATCTCCTCCCACTCGCGCCTCCCCTATCTTCCCCGATCCATTCAAAAGAATTAGGGTGCCCCGCCGGTGTAGTGGTCCGCCGCTCGTCGCCGCTGGAGGTCTGCTGCTCGCCACCTCCCCCCCTCTCGATTGCTTGCTATGCAGCCTGGGCGTCGTGGTCCACCGCTCGCCGCAGCTGGATGGCTGGAGGTCGTCGGCACCCAAGTACCGCCCATGCTCTGGCGCTTGCACACCGCCGGCCCTGCCCCATCCCACCCTCCGCCACCACCTTCCCCACCCCGAGCTCGGATTTACGACGCCCACTGCCTTCCAGTTCGAGCTCCGCCTCGACCTCATCCCTGCTGCCGTCGTCTTCCCTGAACCAAGGAAGCCCTCATCTGATACACTCTCGTCCGCGACGTGCTTCTCCAACCATTGGTACGCGACGGTGGTTCGGTCCGGGAGGTGGCTCCTGCAATCCTGGCGTCGCCGCAGCAGTGGTTCCATTCCGGCGGCATCAGGGGAGCACACAACGTCCACGAGCAGCAAGCAGAGCCGGCCAATCGGCCAATGATGCAGCAGCGCTGGCCATGAGGAGACGCCTGCCGTGGCGGACGCGGAGACAACAACCATGGGCGTGGAAGACGGTTTTGGATCCTGTGAGCCGCCGCCGCTGCCTCGTCGTCAAGCAACGTGGGCCTTCTGCTGCTCCATGTCCAACAAGTCGCCCACGAGGCGTCAGTGTGGCATTGCTAGATCCAGCTTCCCCCTGCAATCGTCTCTGCCGCCAGCACTTGCACGAAATCGTGCTGGTGAGGCTCTTCATGTTTACTTTGTTCTGCTTGTAACATGGCCT
Source organism: Triticum aestivum (assembly GCF_018294505.1). Taxonomy (NCBI): domain Eukaryota; kingdom Viridiplantae; phylum Streptophyta; class Magnoliopsida; order Poales; family Poaceae; genus Triticum; species Triticum aestivum. The sequence goes on from NW_025265759.1 coordinate 1,179, forward strand.
ATACGCACAAATATTTTGCATCATCTGAACAAATGATGGTAAGTTGATTCATATGTAATGTGACATCCTGATTACAAGTTCTGTTAGATTAGTTTTTCTGTTGGAATAATTGTTCTATTGGAATAATTGTTCTGTTGGAGCAGAGCAATGACATCCCTGTGATTCAGTTTTTAGGGGAGGGACAGAATGGGAGTATAAAACATTTGACTACTGTATTTTTTAATACTTATAAACAGGGAGGTAGTACAGGGATATCCAACATAATCAGAGACCTTATGGTCGGATCGATCTTCATATATAGTAGAATGTTTTATTTGTTTGCGAGTTAGGTAATTGTTTTTTTTTTT
>NW_025265760.1:0-1525 GCF_018294505.1 Triticum aestivum
TCCCCCTCCCAGCCACTCACTCTATCCCCCTCCTCTCCCCCGCGATGGCGTTGGCCGATGTCCCTCTCAGTCTCTCCCCCTCCTCTCCCCACCGCGCCGGCCACCACGTGCGTCTCCCAACTACGCCGCCGCCGCCGCTGCCGCCGCCCTCCTGCGCTGTTGCGAAGGAGGCAACCACCGCCGCCCACCTGCGCAGCTCAACAACCGCCGACCCACCTCGCCCACCGCGGTCCACAGCTGGACCACCTCCTCCCCGAGGAGACCAGGAACTCCGCCTCGCCGAGAGCTACGCCATCCTCGAGCCGTGCTTGCTGGGGAGCCGTGGATCGACGGAATCGCTCCCATCTCCTCCCACTCGCGCCTCCCCTATCTTCCCCGATCCATTCAAAAGAATTAGGGTGCCCCGCCGGTGTAGTGGTCCGCCGCTCGTCGCCGCTGGAGGTCCGCTGCTCGCCACCTCCCCCCCTCTCGATTGCTTGCTATGCAGCCTGGGCGTCGTGGTCCACCGCTCGCCGCAGCTGGATGGCTGGAGGTCGTCGGCACCCAAGTACCGCCCATGCTCTGGCGCTTGCACACCGCCGGCCCTGCCCCATCCCACCCTCCGCCACCACCTTCCCCACCCCGAGCTCGGATTTACGACGCCCACTGCCTTCCAGTTCGAGCTCCGCCTCGACCTCATCCCTGCTGCCGTCGTCTTCCCTGAACCAAGGAAGCCCTCATCTGATACGCTCTCGTCCGCGACGTGCTTCTCCAACCATTGGTACGCGACGGTGGTTCGGTCCGGGAGGTGGCTCCTGCAATCCTGGCGTCGCCGCAGCAGTGGTTCCATTCCGGCGGCATCAGGGGAGCACACAACGTCCACGAGCAGCAAGCAGAGCCGGCCAATCGGCCAATGATGCAGCAGCGCTGGCCATGAGGAGACGCCTGCCGTGGCGGACGCGGAGACAACAACCATGGGCGTGGAAGACGGTTTTGGATCCTGTGAGCCGCCGCCGCTGCCTCGTCGTCAAGCAACGTGGGCCTTCTGCTGCTCCATGTCCAACAAGTCGCCCACGAGGCGTCAGTGTGGCATTGCTAGATCCAGCTTCCCCCTGCAATCGTCTCTGCCGCCAGCACTTGCACGAAATCGTGCTGGTGAGGCTCTTCATGTTTACTTTGTTCTGCTTGTAACATGGCCTATACGCACAAATATTTTGCATCATCTGAACAAATGATGGTAAGTTGATTCATATGTAATGTGACATCCTGATTACAAGTTCTGTTAGATTAGTTTTTCTGTTGGAATAATTGTTCTATTGGAATAATTGTTCTGTTGGAGCAGAGCAATGACATCCCTGTGATTCAGTTTTTAGGGGAGGGACAGAATGGGAGTATAAAACATTTGACTACTGTATTTTTTAATACTTATAAACAGGGAGGTAGTACAGGGATATCCAACATAATCAGAGACCTTATGGTCGGATCGATCTTCATATATAGTAGAATGTTTTATTTGTTTGCGAGTTAGGTAATTGTTTTTTTTTTT
>NW_025265761.1:0-1525 GCF_018294505.1 Triticum aestivum
TAGGAACAACACATACATATGGCTCAATCAACTCCTACACATGCTAGTGGGTTTCATCTAGTTACTGTGGCAATGACAGGTCATGCAGAGGAAATGGGTTCAACTACCGTAGCACACAGCAGTTTGAATCGCGTTGTCTTAATGCAGTAAAAGAGAGCAGGAGCGAGAACATGGGATTGTATCGATATGATCAAATGGTTGGTTGCTTGCCTGATGGTTCGTTGCACGGATACGATTCCTCGTTAGGGTAATCACGGTACTCCTCGGGGACAGATCCTGTCGCAAAGGATAACGATACACAGGCATCACCAAACAATGTGCAACAATATGATGCATGCATGAAACATGGCAATATGAGTGTGTTGGGCTAATGCAACTAAAGCCAGAAGTGTTTGAGCCAATTTGAATCAAAGATTCAAATTTCAATTCAAATATGGCCTTTTAAAGTGCCTTTTCTTGTTCTGATTGAAACATCAAGTTAACTTGTTTGATCATGCATGAAAATAGTACAGATGGATAGATTGGATTTTTCTGATCATTTTTCATATATTATTTGTCCAATTTGGAGTTACAGAATAAAAGTTATGAATTTTTGAAGTTTAAATAATATTCTGGAATTTCCTGATTTAATTAAATCCAGAAATATCATTTACTGCGTCAGCCTGACATCACAGTGACATCAGCAGGTCAACAGGGCTGGCTCGGGTCAAACCTGATGTGTGGGGTCCACACGTCAGTGACCAGGTGCTAATCCCGCGTTGACCCCGGGCTGGTTAGCTTTGACTAACCCCTGGGGCCCACTTGTCATCGTCTGTAGGTGGTGGTTTAGTGGTTAATCAATTAGGCCACGTCAGCTCGCCGGAGTTCTGGCCGGCGGCGACCAACAGTGCGGCGGCGATAGTGGTTTTGGTCGTTTCGGCCACCAAATGGACCGTGGCGACCACCGGAGTGAAGCTGAGGACGACCCGCGGCTCTTGGCGGAGTCCGTTGGGGTCGGGGTGGCCGGAGTCGACGGCGGCGAGCTCGGCTGCGGCCACCGGGGTTCGGTCGTGCACGGGAGTGGTGCTGGAGCTCGAAGTCGAGCAAGGTGAGGCGCTAGGGATGCTCTACTGGGTTCTGTGAACGCGTTGGACTCGCCGGGGTGACCAAATGGTCACCGGAGCTGCGTCGACGGCGAGCTCGGCGACGGCGGAGGTTCGGCCGAGGTGGGGATGCAGCTACGGTGAGGGAACGAGGGGAAGGAGAGGGGGAAACGGCTCGGGGGCTCACCGCGGTTGCAGTGGGCGTCGAAGCGGGCTCGGGGACGCGCTGGAGACGGCGAATTCGTCGGCGATGATGGTCGGAGTCCGAAGAGGGGAACGGCGACGTGGCGGCGATGCAGGGCTTCCGGGGACTCGTGGAGCGGTGGGGAGGAAGAGGGAGTCGAGGCGGAGCTTCTGAGCTACTCGGGGGAGCGAGGGGTGGCCGGAGTCAGTGGCTACGGCGAACGGCGGCGACGGTGGTGTTCGGCCGAGAGCGAGAGAGA
>NW_025265762.1:0-1525 GCF_018294505.1 Triticum aestivum
CCCCGCTCCGAAAGCGTATTCCCCTCCGAAACGTTTTCTTTTCTGTTTTATTTAAATAACAGATTTTGACCAGAACTTTGACTGGCTATAACTTTTTAAATACAACTCCAAATGAAATGATTCTTTTTCCTACCTCTCTCAAATTTCACCTAGTTTATTTTAAGATTTATTTGAAAAAAAATTCAGAACAACTTTTGGTGCTGTTTTTATTTTGTGTGTTAATTCTTTTATATTGCTAAAATAGGATTTTTGAAGAGAGGAGAAATGTTTCAAGTTTTGGAGTGCACCCTGCCTTTCCACACATTGAAGGCAAGCATTCTGAACCCCGGCATAATATTTTTGTGTGTTTGATGACACGTTCATAACATCACCTCACTTTGGAGAAACTTGTTATTTCATGTGATATGATCATATGCATGGGTGCATGTTATTGATTTCCAAGCTGTTGGAAATGGACACACTTGTGATGATAATCACCCTCATGTGCCTTGCATGCATACCGGCAGGAACCCGGGAAAACCTCTGCCTTGGGTAGGCATGAGTTTGTCGCCGGTCTCCGTCGGGATGGTTATGTCTGGTATGGCATGGCAAGGTGATATGAGCGGTGACTCTATTGGATGAAATATATTCGTTATACTAATCATGCAGGGAATACTTAAACCTCCTGAGTCGACCGTAGATCGAGTCTTGTGCCAGTAACCCCCATACTTGTTTCGTACTACCACTCATCTCTACAGCAAGTAGAGTACGGTTCAGTAAGTTGTCCACCTCTTTCTAGCACACACCGTACAGAGAGGCCATGGTGGAGGATACCGGTTGTAGCTGGTAGGCAGGCCACCTGGTCCGGGGGCATGGGTGTTTCCGGTTGGGACCGAGAGGGGAGGCCACCCCTTAGAGCGCGCGATATAAATTTGATCCCATGCTACGCGAGGTTGTAGCCTCCCCACTTAGAGTTTGCTTAACAGGTGTCGTGGGTGATTCCAGACACGTGTGAGTTAAGCTGGTGTGTGCAAGTTAGGTGTGTTTTCAACAAAAAGACCGTAGACGGAATTAGTCCCGATGGACTAAAGAAATCCGTTACTCGTGGGAAAAGAGTACACCCTCTGCAGAGATTAAACCTATTCGAATAGCCGTGTCTATGGTTAAGGATTACAGTCTGGGATGGGTCAAGTGTCGGTCTTAGTGTCGGTCTTCGGAGGTGAAACTGTTAACCAGGAATGGAATTACTACTTGTGACTTGTGATAACTATGATTATTATTATTGTTGACTAACCCGTGATATTATTGTTATTATCGAGTATCTCTGGGATGGTTCTACCTCCGGGATATTCACTATGATTTTTTATTTTAAAGCCCTTTATGTGGTGTCGCTCAGACGCCCGACTGTGGCATTTCTTTTAAAGCCCTTTATGTGGTGTCGCTCAGACGCCCGACTGTGGCATTTCTTTTAAAGCCCTTTATGTGGTGTCGTTCAGACGCCCGACTGTGGCATTTCTTTTAAAGCCCTTTATGTGGTGTCGCTCAG
>NW_025265763.1:0-1525 GCF_018294505.1 Triticum aestivum
GAGTGTTAATGTCATGCACGTAAGCGCACCATGGGGTCCATAAACCAAGAAAATCGCTTCGGGACCCCAAAACGGTCAGTAATACTCCATGAAACGGGCTAGAATCGGCCAAACCTACGAGTGTTGATGACCGATAGGTAAATGCACCCCGAGGTTCATCAATCGTATAAATCGCTCCAAGACCTCAAAATGGTGAGTCATAGTCCACGAAATGCGCCAAAATCGGCCAAAACTGGAAGTGTTGATGACCTACACGTAAACGCACCTCAGGTATCATTAATCATGGAAATCGCTCCAGGACCTCAAAAAGGTGAGCAATAGCCCATGAGACGGGTCGAATCAGCCAAAACGGCGAGTGTCGATGACCTGCACGTAATAGGACCTTGTAGTTCAACAAGCAAGGAAATCGCACAGGAACCCCAAAATGGTGAGTAATAGGCCATGAAATGGGCCAGAATCGGGCAAAACAGAGAGTGTTGATGAATGACACGTAAGCGCTTCATGGGGTTTAGCAACCATTAAAATCGCTTCGGGACCCCAAAATGGTGATTAATAGTCCACGAAACGGGCCAGAATCAGCGAAAATTGTGAGTGTTAATGACCTACACGTAAGCACACATTAGGGTTCAGTAACCATAAAATCACTCTGAAACCCCAAATCAATGAGTAATAGCCCATGAAACGGGCCAGAATCAGCCAAATGGCGAGTGTTGATGAACGACACGTAAGCACACCTTGGGCTTCGGCAACCATAAAAATCGCTCTAGGGCCCCAAATTGGTGAGTAGTAGTCCACGAAACGGGACAGACTCGGCCAAAACAGCGAGTGTCAATGACCTGCACGTAAGTGCACCTCAGGGTTCAGTAACCATGGAAATCGCTCCTTACCCCAAAACGGTGAGTAATAGTCCATGAAACGGGTTAGAATCGTCAAAGAGGTGAGTGTTGATGAACGATACGTAAGCGCACCTTGGGGTTCGGCAACCATAAAACTCGCTCTGGGATCCCAAAACAGTGAGTAATAGTCCACGAAACAGGCCCGAATCGGCCAAAATGGCGAGTGTTAATGTCATGCACGTAAGCGCACCATGGGGTCCATAAACCAAGAAAATCGCTTCGGGACCCCAAAACGGTCAGTAATACTCCATGAAACGGGCCAGAATCGGCCAAACCTACGAGTGTTGATGACCGATAGGTAAATGCACCCCGAGGTTCATCAATCGTGGAAATCGCTCCAAGACCTCAAAATGGTGAGTAATAGTCCACGAAATGCTCCAAAATAGGCCAAAACTGCAAGTGTTGATGACCTACACGTAAGCGCACCTCAGGGATCATTAATCATGGAAATCGCTCCAGGACCTCAAAAAGGTGAGCAATAGCCCATGAGACGGGTTGAATCAGCCAAAACGGCGAGTGTCAATGACCTGCACGTAATAGGACCTTGTAGTTCAACAAGCAAGGAAATCGCACAGGAACCCCAAAATGGTGAGTAATAGCCCATGAAACGGGCCAGAATCGGGCAAAAC
>NW_025265764.1:0-1525 GCF_018294505.1 Triticum aestivum
AACAATCTTCTGTCACCAAAACACATAACTCATAATACAAATCGTCATCGAACGTTAAGCGTGCGGACCCTACGGGTTTGAGAACTATGTAGACATGACCGAGGCACATCTCCGATCAATAACCAACAGTGGAACCTGGATGCTCATATTGGTTCCTACATATTCTACGAAGATCTTTATCGGTCAAATCGCAATGACAACATAAGTCATTCCCTTTGTCATCGGTATGTTACTTGCCCGAGATTCGATCGTCGGTATCCTCATACCTAGTTCAATCTCGTTACCGGCAAGTCTCTTTACTCATTCTATAATGCATCATCCCGCAACTAGCTCATTAGTCATATTGCTTGCAAGGCTTATCGTGATGTGCATTACCGAGAGGGCCCAGAGATACCTCTCTGATACTCGGAGTGACAAATCCTAATCTCGATCTATGCAAACCCAACAAACACCTTCAGAGACACCTGTAGAGCATCTTGATATTCACCCAGTTACGTTCTGATGTTTGATAGCACACAAGGTGTTCCTCCGGTATTTTGAGGGCTTTGCTGAAATGATTAGACCTATCTTTTTGCGTATGCGTTTGACTGATATGCTTAAAATGAATCCTTATGCTAAATACATGAAATATATTGTCACAAATAAAAGAAAGATACCGGAAGCTGAAATTTCCACCATGCTTGCTAATTATGCTTTCAAGGGTGGAATACCTAAGAAACTAGGAGATCCAAGAGTACCAACTATACCATGCTCCATTAAAAGAAACTATGTTAGAACTGCTTTATGTGATCTTGGAGCCGGTGTTAGTGTTATGCCTCTCTCTTTATATCGTAGACTTGATTTGAATAAGTTGACACCTACTGAAATATCTTTGCAAATGGCCGATAAATCAACCGCTATACCTGTCGGTATTTGTGAGGATGTGCCTGTTGTGGTTGCAAATGTTACTATTTTAACAGACTTTGTTATTCTTGATATTCCCGAGGACGATAGTATGTCGATTATCCTTGGTACACCCTTTTTAAATACTGCAGGGCTGTTATTGATTGCAACAAAGGCAATGCCACTTTTCATGTTAATGGTAATGAGCACACGGTACACTTTTCGAGCAAACAACCTCAAGTCCACAGTATCAATTCTATTGGAAAAATTTCAACGATTACTATTGGAGGTTTTGAATTTCCTCTTCCTATTGTCAAGAAGAAATATGACATTCTTATTGTTGGGGATGTTCATATCCCCGTTGAGGTAACCTAGGGCTATTCGAAAATTCTCCGGTTTCATGCGATTCAGAATGAGTTTGTTAACAAGACTTGATCAACCTTGTTAGTGGATTCCTTTTGAAGAGCATGAGATGGATGAAGTTAGAAAGCACAACCTTATGTACCCTCCTTTTACCTTCTGTTATTTAGATTAAATAAAGCAAAAATAGTATTTTTCTGTCAGTTTTCTGAATTATCCTTGCAATAAAAAATACCCCGAAAATAAAAGTTCTCCAAATGCCCCGAAAATGAAATATGATTTT
>NW_025265765.1:0-1524 GCF_018294505.1 Triticum aestivum
GCGATGGAAGGGGTTTCGGTGTGCAGTGGCACTAAGATCGGTCGCTCACGATAGTACATACTCCATACCATACTACCATAGTACCCTCTCTAGCTAGGCTGTTTTATAGATTGTCGTTGTGATGGACGATATACATCAGCAAGGCACTCTGAGTATGACCGTTGGTGTTGAGTCAGGTGAATACATGCTCGGCGTTCGCGTAGGCCTCCATCAAACGTCTAAACAGTAATGTCAGGCACCGCCGGGGCGCGCAGGTGATGGGCTCGCCGTTTGCGTTGCGCCATGAGCAGGACTTTGATTTAGAGGGCGACATGCATGCATTAGCATGCTTTGACAGCGTGAGCGTGAGTGTCTGACACAAAGTATTTCGTTTTCATTTGGCTGACGAGGGTGCATTGCAGCGACGAGTCCGTGGTTTGATTCCCCACATACGGATAATTTTGGTTTTACAGTAATTCTTTCTCCATTGACAGGTAAGCCCGCGTAGATAGATAAAGAACACGAGCTGATGAGGCGCATGCGGACTGTTTGACTGGTCAACCAGACAAATATGAAGCTATACGCTGAGCCAGTGACCATATAATCACCATATCTCGTATACAATGATCAAAGTGAGCTATCAAGACAAGTTCGATGACCGCCAATGCATTTTACTCGGTAATAAATGACCGGGATTGAAGGGGAATCCAAAATTCCTTCGTATTCTGTCCTTGAGCTCTTGACAAACCAATGCACTATACCGTTGTTCGGCAACTCCACCCCAGAGCTCTCACCAAGCGTCATTCATGCCACCAGTCTGCTTGCAGTAGAAGCATTCAGTTTCAGGCTTAGGTCCAGACTTGGGTTTCTTCACCTGAGCAGCAACTTGCTTGCTGTTGTTCTTGAAGTTCCCCTTCTTTTTCCCTTTGCCCTTTTTCTTGAAACTAGTGGTCTTGTTGACCATCAACACTTGATGCTCCTTCTTGATTTCTACCTCCGCAGCCTTTAGCATTGCGAAGAGCTCGGGAATTGTCTTATCCACCCCTTGCATTGAAGGAAATATGCCCTAGAGGCAATAATAAAGTTATTATTTATTTCCTCATATCATGATAAATGTTTATTATTCATGCTAGAATTGTATTAACCGGAAACATGATACATGTGTGAATACATAGACAAACATAGTGTCACTAGTATGCCTCTACTTGAACTAGCTCATTGATCAAAGATGGTTATGTTTCCTAACCATAGGCATGTGTTGTCATTTGATTAATGGGATCACATCATTAGGAGAATGATGTGATTGACTTGACCCATTCCGTTAGCTTAGCACTTGATCGTTTAGTATGTTGCTATTGCTTTCTTCATGACTTATACAAAGTTCCTGCAACTATGAGATTGTGCAACTCCCGTTTACCGGAGGAACACTTTGTGTGCTACCAAATGTCACAACGTAATTGGGTGATTACAAAGGTGCTCTACAGGTGTCTCCAAAGGTACATGTTGAGTTGGCATAATTCGAGATTAGGTTTTGTCACTCCGATT
>NW_025265766.1:0-1524 GCF_018294505.1 Triticum aestivum
TCATTGATTTGGGGTTTCGGAGCGATTTTATGGTTACTGAACCCTAATGTGCGCTTACGTGTAGGTCATTAACACTCACAATTTTCGCTGATTCTGGCCCGTTTCGTGGACTATTAATCACCATTTTGGGGTCCCGAAGCGATTTTAATGGTTGCTGAACCCCAAGAAGCGCTTACGTGTCATTCATCAACACTCTCCGTTTTGCCCGATTCTGTCCCGTTTCATGGGCTATTACTCACCATTTTGGTGTCCCTGTGCGATTTCCTTGCTTGTTGAACTACAAGGTCCTATTACGTGCTTACGTGCAGGTCATCGACACTCGCCGTTTTGGCTGATTCGTCCCGTCTCATGGGCTATTGCTCACCTTTTTGAGGTCCTGGAGCGATTTCCACGATTAATGATCCCCGAGGTGCGTTTACGTGTAAGTCATCAACACTTGCAGTTTTGGCCGATTTTGGCGCATTTCGTGGACTATTACTCACCATTTTGAGGTCTTGGAGCGATTTCCACGATTGATGAACCTCGGGGTGCATTAACCTATCGGTCCTCAACACTCGCAGGTTTGGCCGATTCTGGCCCGTTTCGTGGACTATTACTGACCGTTTTGGGGTCCCGAAGCGATTTTCTTGGTTTATGGACCCCAAGGTGCGCTTACGTGCATGACATTAACACTCGCCATTTTGGCCGATTCTGTCCCATTTCGTGGACTATTACTCACCGTTTTGGGATCCCAGAGCGACTTTTATGGTTGCTGAACCCCAAGGTGCGCTTATGTATCGTTCATCAGCACTCACCTCTTTTATGATTCTGACCCGTTTCATAGACTAGTACTCACCGTTTTGGGGTAAGGAGCAAATTCCATGGTTACTGAACCCCGAGGTGCGCTTACGTGCAGGTCATTAACACTCGCTGTTTTGGCCGATTCTGGCCCGTTTCGTGGACTACTACTCACCAATTTGGGGTCCCAGAGCGATCTTTATGGTTGCCGAAGCCCAAGGTGTGCTTACGTGTCGTTCATCAACACTCGCCATTTTGGCCGATTTTGGCCCGTTTCATGGGCTATTACTCATTGATTTGGGGTTTCGGAGCGATTTTATGGTTACTGAACCCTAATGTGCGCTTACGTGTAGGTCATTAACACTCACAATTTTCGCTGATTCTGGCCCGTTTCGTGGACTATTAATCACCATTTTGGGGTCCCGAAGCGATTTTAATGGTTGCTGAACCCCAAGAAGCGCTTACGTGTCATTCATCAACACTCTCCGTTTTGCCCGATTCTGTCCCGTTTCATGGGCTATTACTCACCATTTTGGTGTCCCTGTGCGATTTCCTTGCTTGTTGAACTACAAGGTCCTATTACGTGCTTACGTGCAGGTCATCGACACTCGCCGTTTTGGCTGATTCGTCCCGTCTCATGGGCTATTGCTCACCTTTTTGAGGTCCTGGAGCGATTTCCACGATTAATGATCCCCGAGGTGCGTTTACGTGTAGGTCATCAACACTTGCAGTTTTGGCCGATTTTGG
>NW_025265767.1:0-1524 GCF_018294505.1 Triticum aestivum
GGTGTTTGAAATTCATTCTCATTTCTTGTATGGGACCTAAGCATGCACCCAAGGACACATATTTGATTTTTCAACCAATTTATATGCACTGGAGCATGTGCATGTAGTTCAAATTTGAAGTATGCACATAAAATGCATTGAAAACTCAATTAATGCATAAAAATGTCCAAACGAACCCCGAAAAAACACAAAAAATCACACAACACTCCTGTTGTTCTATGTTGACACGAGAAAAAAATTTGAAAGCAATAAGAGGCAATGGTATCGTTTCGTCCACAAAGGTGGGATGTTCCCTACCGAAAACCATCATGCTTGTTGTGAGAAGCTCCGGTTTGTGAGAAGCATATACCCAAACTTGCCCCAAATGGGACAAAAAATTGTACCATGGCATGTTGATGCCGCTCCATGATAGAATGCCAAGTTTCATGAATTTCAGACGAGTTTTGGATTTACTAGAATTTAAAAACCAGGCATCTCAATGTTTTGCCAGCAATCAACGGTGCCCCGGTGTTTGAAATTCATTCTCATTTCTTGTATGGGACCTAAGCATGCACCCAAGGACACATATTTGATTTTTCAACCAATTTATATGCACTAGAGCATGTGCATGTAGTTCAAATTTGAAGTATGCACATAAAATGCATTGAAAACTCAATTAATGCATAAAAATGTCCAAACGAACCCAGAAAAATCACATAAAATCACACGACACTCCTGTTGTTCTATGTTGACAAGAGAATTTTTTATGAAAGCAATAAGAGGCAATGGATATCGTTTCTTCCACAAAGGTGGGACATTCCCTACCGAAAAACATCATGCTTGTTGTGAGAAGGTCCGGTTTGTGAGAAGCATATACCCAAACCTGCCCCAAATGGGACAAAATTTGTACCACGGCAAGTTGATGCCGCTCCATGATAGCATGCCAAATTTCATGAATTTCAGACGAGTTTTAGATTTACTAGAATTTAAAAACCAGGCATCTCAATGTTTTGCTGGCAATCAACGGTGCCCCAGTGTTTGAAACTCATTCCCATTTCTTGCATGGGACCTAAGCATGCACCCAAGGACACATATTTGATTTTTCAACCAATTTATATGCACTGGAGCATGTGCATGTAGTTCAAGTTTGAATTATGCACATAAAATGCATTGAAAACTCAGTTAATGCATAAAAATGTCCAAACGAACCCCGAAAAATCACATAAAATCACACAACACTCCTGTTGTTCTATGTTGACACGAGAGAAAATTTTGAAAGCAATAACAGGCTATGGATATCGTTTCGTTCACAAAGGTGGGATGTTCCATACCGAAAACCATCATGCTTGCCGTGAGAAGCTTCGGTTTGTGAGAAGCATATACCCAAACTTGCCCCAAATGGGACAAAATTTGTACCACGGCATGTTGATGCCGCTCCATGATAGCATGCCAAGTTTCATGAATTTCAGACGAGTTTTGGATTTAATAGAATTTAAAAACCAGGCATCTCAATGTTTTGCCGGCAATCAACGGTGCCCCGGTGTT
>NW_025265768.1:0-1524 GCF_018294505.1 Triticum aestivum
GCATTCTAACACTCGGTCATCCTCACAAGCATTGCAGAATTCTTCTTGTCGACGAACCAAGTTCGGAAAATCCATTGATTCTGCAAGCCAAACAAACATCTATCGTTACTTAACAACTCTCAGGTTTTGCGTAAACTCCTATAGAATCGTCGGTTGATACAAGTCGTAACTTCTTCCAGGGTTTTTCCTTCAGCAAGAGTGTGCTTGCTTCTTGGCAGGTCCTGGGGCCTGTGGGTTATGGCCCATCTCATTACTTGTAATCCTTGAACTCATCTTCGGGCAACTGATCATTAGTCCAACTTCCAACTTCCTAGTATTCTTAATTCCATCCAATCGTATGGACTTTCTTCCTTATATTTGCACCAAACGGGGACATGATTACTCAGACTCCTCATGGAATTTCCATTGATCCATATTTCCAACATCATACCTCCTTTATATCCAATAACACTTCATCTCTTCATCCTCGTGGGATGTCCCACATACCGTGATAAAACTTATACTTATGAAATCCATACTCCACTTCGTGGAACATCATTATCCTTTCCAGGGTCAAGCGTCCTTACAAGGAAATATTGGCCATCTCTGCATGACACTCCTTCAACTGGGAATCGTGAAACACATCATGAACTCCTGACAGTCCTTCGGGTGACTCCAACTTGTTGGTAACTTCCCCCATACGCTCCAATACTTGGTATGGTCCTACAAATCTCGGGGCTAACTTTCCCTTAACTCCAAATCGTTTAACTCCTCGCAGAGCTGGCACACAAAGATATGCTCTGTCTCCGATTTCATAGACTACCTCCTTGCGTTTTTTAGTCTGCATAACTCTTCTGCCTGGACTGAGCTACCTTCAGTCTATCTCGAATCAGCTTAACATTCTCTTCTCACTCCTTGATCACATTTGGTCCAAACAACTGACGGTCTCCAACTTCATCCCACATCAACGGTGTCTGGCTCTTTCTCCCATACAAAGCTTCAAAAAGGGGCCATCTTCAAACTGACTTGGTTGCTATTCTTGAATGAGAAACTCCGCGTGAGGTAAATTATCATCACTACTAGATCCATAATCTAGCGCACACGCTCTCAACATGTCCTCCAAAATCTGATTGACTCTCTTGATTTATCCATCTGTCTGCGGATGAAAGGCTGTACTGAACTCTAGCCTAGTACCCAAAGTCTGGTGCAGCTGATTCCAAAACTTTGAGGTAAACTGCGTTCCTCTACGATGGTCCTCGGAACTCCATGCAGACATACGATCCTTTCTCAAATATATATCTTGGCCAACTTCGCACTTGTATAGGTGGTTTTCTCTGGGATAAAGCGAGCCACTTTGATCAAGCGAATAAACTATTACCCAGATAGAATCATATCCCGTTCGGGTTCTGGGAAATCTGGTAATGAAATCCATGCCAAGCTTATCCTGCTTCCATTCAGGTATTAGCATAGGCTGCAATAATCCTGCTGACTTCTGATGCTCTGCTTTTACTTTCTCTGACATACATCACTTACGACTACATACTC
>NW_025265769.1:0-1524 GCF_018294505.1 Triticum aestivum
GGGGGTAGGTATGGAGAGGCAAGGTCCTAGCTATGGAGAGGTTGTAAGCACAAAGGATGTACGAGTTCAGGCCCTTCTCGGAAGAAGTAACAGCCCTACGTCTCGGAGCCCGGAGGCGGTCGAGTGGATTATGAGTGTATGAACTACAAGGTGCCGAACCCTTCTGCCTGTGGAGGGGGGTGGCTTATATAGAGTACGCCAGGACCCCAGCCAGCCCACGAAGGAGAGGGTTTAAGGTGAGTTAAGTCTGGGGCGTTACTGGTAACGCCCCACATAAAGTGCCTTTACTATCATAAAGTCTACTTGATTACAGGTCGTTGCAGTGCAGAGTGCCTCTTGACCTCCTGGTGGTCGAGTGAGTCTTCGTGGTCGAGTCCTTCAGGCCAGTCGAGTGAATCCTCGTTGGTCGACTGGAAGGCGACCTCTTCTAAGGATGTCCTGGGGTAAGTTACTTGGATCAGGTCCATGACCCTACCCTAGGTACATAACCCCATCATTAGCCCCCGAATGGATTGAGGCTTCGAGTGAAGAAGGAGTTGATGTCGTTTCCGATTAACCTTTGTGCTCCGGTTGTGCGCTGTTCTGTACCAAAGAATCCCTTCGTCGACAGGAAACAACTTGCCTTCAGTCGACTTGATCCATTCTGTTTTTGCGTCGAGTGATCTTTCAGGCTTCGACGATCTCCGAGCGACGGATCGCCGGAAACACCGCGCCTGACAGACTGATTTGTTGCTCGCGGATTCCGCGGGATGCGAAATTTGGGGGCGCGCGCGAAGCGGGGCGGACCGCGGCGTTCGGATGGGACGGGGCATGGACGCCTCGATCTCCGCGCCGCCTTTTTCGCCACGTATCCCGTCTGCATAACTGTTCCAGATATGATTAGATCGACCGGGCCCACCTGTCATCCACTCGGAAGGGACCTTATAAATGTGCCCGGCGAGGATTTCTGTGCTGCGCCTTAGCATTCTCCCTTTCTCTCTGCTTCCTTCCTCCCTGCTCAGCGTGCTCGCTCTCGCTCCCGCACCACTCCTCTTCGCGCATCTCGCCGGCGACCATGGCCAAGGAGAAGACGGCGGCGCTGGAGCGTGCAAAGAAGGCGTCGGCATCGGAGAAGGCGAAGGGGAGATCCACCAGCCGCGGAGGATCCTCGTCCAGATCCCGCCTGCCGAAGGGCTGGGTCCAAGGAGACTGGATCCAGTCGACCATCACGGAGAATGACCTCCTCGACATGGCCAACGAGGGCTTGATCCCCCACGGAGCTGCGAGGCTTCCGGGGAAGGAGTGGCAGCCCCAGCCAGAAGAGGGTGAGTGTGTGCTCTTGGCCACTCATGTTGATCGTGGGTTTTCCTTGCCGCCGAGTGTTTTCTTTCGTGGCTTCTTGAACTTCTTCGGAGCGCAGCTCCACCACTTTACCCCAAACTCCATTGCCTATCTTGCTGCGTTCGTGTCCATGTGTGAGGGTTTCTTGGGCTGTCGACCGCACTGGGGTTTGTTCAAACATATATTCACGTGTCGATCTCAGAC
>NW_025265770.1:0-1524 GCF_018294505.1 Triticum aestivum
CTACCCAAGTTGCGGCAATCGAGCCCAACGAATCTCTCTACGGCTTGTTCGATCAGTCGACTGGCTCCGTAGAGACCGCATCCGAGTGCGGAAGCAGTGATCCAGCGGCGGAAATCTTGATGGTCGACGGGCCCCACAGCCCTCCTGGCTTCGCCCGTGGTGGTGGAGCAGGTGACGGCGGCGACCCTGCACGAGGCTACGAAGAGTACCAGCCCGAGCCACTCGACTCTCTGCAAAGAGAGGAACTTCGCCGCAGGAACGAGGATCCCGTGCGTATTCCCATCGCAGGAGAAACCCCCGAGGCTCGTGCCTTGGAGGAGGCGCGTCTGGCCAATTTGGCCGAGCGCACTCGACTGGAGAACCTTCAGCGAGCACTCGACGAGCGCGCGCGGCAACGAGTTCCCGACACCAGTCGACGTCAACTCTTCCCGCCGACTCAGGTATATCGAACCCCAATTCAGAATTTAGCAGCTGCGGACCGTATAGCAGAGTCCATCCAGCCTTCGCAGTCGGAAGCTGGCAGAGGTTTGCTGCAGATCAGGGATCTGCTCCGGGCAGCAGGAGATCAGAATTCAGCCGTGTCTCAGTCGCGCAACAGAATTCACAGTCGATCCGTCACTGTGAATACGGTTCAGTCGGCTCACAGCCCCAGATCGCCTCCGCGGCACGAAGGGCGCGAGAATCGGCGAGATCAATATGGCGACAGATTCGACCGAGATGATAGGCGTCGAGTGCCCTATTCCCCTCCGAGGGGTGGGTCTTACGCTCCTCGGCAGCCAGATGATAGGCGTCAGTACAGTCAGGACGTAGGGTTCCAGTTGACCCTAGAGAACCAGGCTTCGACGCGCGGTCCATTATCGTGCAAGGGTTGGTCGACTGGAACAGAGCCCATCGAGGCGCACTCGACAGAGATGTACCCACAAGCAGTCGAGTGCATGTTTCTGGTCCTGAATGTTTTAGCAGAGCTATCAGAGCCGCAGTTATCCCCCCCAATTTCAGGTTGGCAACAGGAGTCAGCAAGTTCACTGGTGAGTCTAAGCCTGAAACTTGGCTTGAAGACTACCGAGTGGCGGTTCAGATTGGTGGTGGGAACGACGAGGTGGCCATGAAGCATTTGCCCCTCATGTTGGAAGGTTCTGCCAGGGCATGGTTGACTCAATTACCTCCTAGCAGCATTTACACTTGGGAAGATCTGTCCCGAGTGTTCGTCAGAACGTTTGAAGGGACTTGCAAGCGACCAGCTGGATTGACAGAGTTGCAAGTCTGCGTGCAGAAAGCTAATGAGACTCTCAGAGAGTATATTCAGAGGTGGATCACTTTGCACCACACTGTAGAGAATGTGTCCGATCATCAGGCAGTCTGCGCCTTCAAAGACGGCGTCAAGAACAGAGAACTGAGTTTGAAATTTGGTCGAACCGGTGACATGACCTTGAGTCGGATGATGGAGATTGCTACCAAGTACGCCAATGGCGAAGAAGAAGACCGACTCCGAAGCGGCAAGCACAAGCCGAGTCAGTCGGAAAA
>NW_025265771.1:0-1524 GCF_018294505.1 Triticum aestivum
TCCCGAGGCTATTTTAGGTGCTGCGTCACCTTATTATTGGGCCAGGCCCATGTAATTTCGAAATACATAAGTATAGGCTATTTTTAGAGTCCGTATGTGTGGGGAAACAAGAGATAGGGTTGATTTCGGACCCCTCCACCAAGGGCCACGAAATTCCCCCCCTCTTCCTCCATATATGCAGCCCTTAGGGCATCGTTTAGACTTTGGGTTTTGTTTAGATTAAAAGTTCGCCATAGCTGCAACTTCGCGTACTTCGTTTGTGTTCAACGACCAGACAAAGGCGTCACAGAACCCCACCTTGATCAATAAAGCTTTCATCTTATATTCGCAATATCCAGATTGCAATCTTAGTTTCTTGCTTGTTCTTCGTTTGCTCGCAGGAAACAGACCTTCGTGGTCAGGTTGATCGTGCTCCGGCGTGGTCAATAACCTCTCGGAGTTGGTTTAGCGATTGCTAAGGCGCGACGTCCTCGCACGTTCGTAGTCGGATCGTCAAAGTCGACTTCCACCAAAGCGAAATCCACCATCTCATCGAAAGACGGGACACCTTTGCCTCTATCAGTGTTTGACTCTCCCTGGTAATCGCTCTATCCAAGCTTTGAGAGTTTTTGACTACAACGGTTGCCGATCACCGCCTGCTGCTGGGTAAGAACTGGTAAGAATTCGAGATTTGCTTGACGGATTTGTGATACACCACCACCACTTCTTAGTAGTTTGTAGGATCATATTCTTGTGTGTTTCTATTGCTGCTAACCATGCCAGGATCACAAGCCGACGAGATTGACTGGGAGAACTTATCGAACAAGGAGCTTCATGATAAGTTTCAGCAAATGATGACTGAACAGGTACAAGATGTGCTGAACAATTTTGAAGAGGCCATGGAGAAGATCACTGGCCTTGAGAAGACGTTCGAAACAAAGCTCGATAACAGATTTAATGAACTGCTTGCGCGTCTTCCACCACCAGCTGCACCTGTCGCACCTCTGCAACAACAACTACGCCCCCTTCCGAATCAGTATGGACGAGCACAGCATGTTCCTATTGAGCCAGGACAAAATTCTGGTGCCGCTGCTACTGCTGTTGGTGTTTCTTTGGCTCCTGCTACTGCTGCTGCTGGTACCCAGGAGGATGATGAGTATGCGGGCGATTATGAGGATGAGGTTGATCAAAATCAGATCTACGAGCAGCCACCAGCACCACCACCAGCAGGTCGACCTCAGGTATATATTCGTAATGGTAGGCCTGCACCACCACCTCAGGTACGAGATGATGTCCATATTCCTAAACTGAAATTGAATATTCCACCATTTGAGGGTAGATATGTTCCTGATATATATCTTACTTGGGAGTTAGAAACTGAACAACGATTTACATGTTTACAATATCCTGAGGAGAGACGAGTTGCTGCTGCTGTTTGTGCTTTCACTAGTTTTGCATGTGTATGGTGGTCTGAACATTGTAGATTATATCCTATTCCAACTACTTGGGCTGCTTTGAAAACTGCTATGCGTACGCGTTGGGTTC
>NW_025265772.1:0-1524 GCF_018294505.1 Triticum aestivum
CTGCAGGGGTGCACCACATAGCCCAACACGCTCGATCCCATTTGGCCGGACACACTTTCCTGGGTCATGCCCGGCCTCGGAAGATCAACACGTCGCAGCCCCACCTAGGCAAAACAGAGAGGCCAGCACGCCGGTCTAAACCTAAGCGCGCAGGGGTCTGGGCCCATCGCCCTGAGCACACCTGCACGTTGCGTGGGCGGCCGAAAGCAGACCTAGCCTAGTGGCGTTCCAGTCCAATTCGGCGCGCGCCGCTCCGTCGCTGACGTTTGAAGTGCTTCGGCTGATACCACGACATCGGGATACCCATAACTACTCCCACGTAGATGGTTAGTGCGTATAGGCTCGTAGCCGACTCAGATCAAATACCAAGATCTCGTTAAGCGTGTTAAGTATCCGCGAACGCCGAACAGGGCCAGGCCCACCTGTCTCCTAGGTGGTCTCAACCTGCCCTGTCGCTCCGCCACAAAGTAACAGTCGAGGGCCGTCGGGAACCCAGGCCCACCTCTACCGGGATGGAGCCACCTGTCCTTTCAGCCCCCTCATCAGAATCACTTGCGGGTACTCATCGAGCTGACCCGACTTTAGACACCATCTGTATAGTTTGTATGTATGTATAGTATATACCCGTGATCACCTCCCGAGTGATCACGGCCCAATAGTATAGCAAGGCAGACTGACAAGAATGTAGGGCCAATAATGATAAACTAGCATACTATACTAAGCATCTAGGATTGCGGGTAAGGTATCAATGACTGTAGCAACAATGACATGCTATGCATCAGAATAGGATTAATGGAAAGCAGTAACATGCTACACTACTCTAATGCAAGCAGTATAGAGGAGAATAGGCGATATCTGGTGATCAAGGGGGGGGGCTTGCCTGGTTGCTCTGGCAAGAGAGAGGGGTCGTCAACTCCGTAGTCGAACTGGGGCGTCAGCATCGTCACGGGGTCTACCGAAGAGAAGAGGGGGGGAGAAACAGTAAATACATAGCAAGCAAGTGCATAACAGGATAACAGGCAGAGCTAGACGTGTTCTAACGCGGTAGGAGGTGATACCGGTGAAGGGGGAAACATCCGGGAAAGTATCCCCAGTGTTTCGCGTTTTCGGACAGACGAACCGGAGGTGAAATGTTGCAGGTTCACTATGCTAGGGACGCGTAGCGGACGAACAGGCTGCGTATCCGGATTCGTCTCATCGTTCTGAGCAACTTTCATGTTGAAAATATTTTAATCCGAGTTACGGATTAAAAGATATGATTTTTAAAAGATTTTAACAATTTTGGAATTTAATTATTTATTTAATTAATTCGAAAAAATGTATTTATGACGCCAGCATGATGTCATGCTGACGTCAGCAGTCAACAGGGGTTGACTGAGTCAACCCTGACATGTGGGTCCAGGAGGGACCCACCTGTCATCCTCTAATTAGGTTAATTAGGGTTTAGGTTAATCTAATTACAGTTTAATTAAACTTAACTAGTTAATTAAATTAATTAAACCGGATTAATTAACTGAATTAATC
>NW_025265773.1:0-1524 GCF_018294505.1 Triticum aestivum
CCCCTCTCCTCTCCAGCTCCTCCCCCTCGCACGCCCCAGCCATGGCCGACGCCACCGTCGCCGCACCACCGTCGTAGCCGTGCTCCCCGTCGTCTCCACGCCGCGCCACCCTGTCCAGAAGCTCCGCCGTCCTCTACTCCTTCGAGCTAGCCGAGCCCCGAGCGCTCGCGTGCCTCGAAGCCGCCGCACCGACCTCGCCCGAGCTCGCCGTCGCCGGAGATCCCTTTCAACGCCGTCGCTGCCTCAGCTCGTCCCCGACCCCGCCGGTGGCCTCTACGGGAGCGCTGTGAGCCTAGCTACTCCCCTGACCCTCTCTCTCTCATTCCCGAGCCGTGTAGCCACCGCACGAGGATCACACGCCCGCACCGTCGCGGACCTCGTCGCCGACGTGCTTCCGGCCACACTCCGGCCACAAGATGGTGTCCATCTTGCTCACCGAGTCCCACAGCACCTAGCTAGCCACTCCACGAGCCTCACCGACCCCTCTAGCGCCAAGTTCATCCTCGACCGAACCCCGGTGGCCGCCAAAGTCGTCGCCGGCGCCAACTCCGGCCACCCCGACCCCAACGGGCTCCGCCAAGAGCTGCGGGTTGTCCTCAGCTCCACTCCGGTGGCCTCCGCGGTCCATTTGGTGGCCGAAATGGCCAAAACCACTCCCGCCGCCGCGTCGGGCTCGCCGGCGACTAAACGCCGGCAGCCGACTTTGACTTTGACCATGGGTGGGCCCTGGTTGACTCCCCTGAGTCAATGACAGGTGGGGCCCAGCCCTGTTAATTAAACAGGATTAGTTTTAATTAAGTTTTAATTAAAATAATCACCCTGACATGCGGGACCCACTGTCAGGTTTGACCCAGACCTGTTCCGTTGACCTGCTGACGTCACACTGACGTCAGGCTGACGCAGTAATTGATTTTCTGGATTTAAATTAAATCAGGAAATTCCAGGATATTATTTAAACTTCAAAAATTCATAACTTTTATTCTGTAACTCCAAATTGGACAAATTATATATGAAAAATGATCAGAAAAATCCAATCTATCCATCTCTACTATTTTCATGCATGATCAAACAAGTTAAATTGATGTTTTAAGCAGAACAAGGAAAAGCACTTTAAAAGGCCATGTTTGAGTTTGAAATTTGAATCTTTGATTCAAATTTGTTCAAACCCTTCTGGTTCTAGTTGCATTAGCCCAACACACTCATATTGCCATGTTTCATGCATGCATCATATTGTTGCACATTGTTTGGTGATGCTTGTGTATCGATGTCCTTTGCGACAGGTTCTGTCTCCGAGGAGTACCCTGATTACCCTAACGAAGAACCGTATCAGTGCATCGAACCATCAGGCAAGCAACCAACCATTTGATCATATCGATACAATCCCATGTTCCCGCTCCTGCTCTCCTTTACTGCATTAAGACAACGCGTTTCAAACTGCTGTGTGCTACGGTAGTTGAACCCATTTCCTCTGCATGACCTGTCATTGCCACAGTAACTAGATGAAACCCACTAGCATGTGTAGGA
>NW_025265774.1:0-1524 GCF_018294505.1 Triticum aestivum
GGACGGTGCCCGGTTATAGCAATCTTGTAGATTACCTGCCTGACGATGTAAATTTTGATTTCTTGGAGGTGGAAGAACACAGATACGAGTATGGGAAGCCTCTCTAACAACGATGATGCGAAGATTCCATAATTGGTACATGAAAACCTGCAGAGAGTCTGGGGGGACGAATACGTTGTATCTGAGAATTAAAGAGGAGCACGACCTCGTTGGAACTGATCTGTTTCCTGATCCATTTGAGGAGTTCTTCGAGTTCTTCAATCAAAAGGCCCTCGATAAATTAACAGTCTTTTGCTACTGTCTGTAAGTACTATTTCTGTCACTAAGTCTCTATATATAGCTCAGCTCTTTCATTGCATGTATTTATAATTAATTATCCTCACTATATTATGTAGATTGAAGATCGTCGAGTGCAGAAAACAAGAAATGTATGATATTGGGTTCATTAACACAAAAATCATAGATGAAATTTAGGTTAAAAAGCACGCCGAAGAGGCCGAGGCCAACTTGCTACAATCGTTGATCAAAAATCAAAACAAAGATTTAATACTCTTTCCTTACAACTTCGAGTGAGTGTTACTGTCGTTTGCATATTTGGTTTCCCTTATTACTCAAGCGAGGTTATAGTAATGTAATTGATGAGTTATGCATGTGTGCGTAGCTTCCAGTATGTTCTTCTGGAGATTAAGCTTGAGCGGGGACTAGTAACCGTCTTAGACTCGAGACGAAAAGATCCCGAAACCTATGCGGACATGACTAAATTGCTCAACAGGTGCCACCAACCGGGACCAAAGGCCCTCCTGCCTGGGCTCGGCGCACCGGCCATGTGGAGGCCCATCTGTCCCGGTTCGTGTTAGAATCAGGACTAAAGGTCTAGGGCATTAGTAACGACCCTTTAGTCCCGGTTCAAGAACCGGGACAAAAGGCCCTCACCAACCGGGACTAATAGGGGTTTTTCTACTAGTGTACCGTTGTTCCTAATGATAAAGATGAATTGATTCCGCAAAGAATTATTACAGGTTATAGGATGGTAATTGATCTCCATAAATTAAATAAAGCTACTAAGAAAGATCATTACCCTTTACCTTTTATTGATCAAATCACTACTAGGAAAAGGGCTATAGATGGGATGGACACTAATGGCGCACTGTACATGTGGTGCGCCATTACTAAATACTAATGGCGCACCATGTGTTGGTGCGCCATTAGTGTGCAAATACTAATGGCGCACCACATCCCACGGTGCGCCATTAGTAAAAAATTGTTTTTTTATTTTTTCAAAACTACTAATGGCGCACCGTGGGAGTGGTTCGCCATTACTAGTTGACATAGTAATGGCGCACCACACCCACCGTGCGCCACTAGTAGTTTTGAAAAAAAAATTGTTAGTAATGGCGCACCTGTGGGCAGTGCGCCATTACTAGTTTTAACTAGTAATGGCGCACTGTCCACTGGTGCGCCATTACTAAGTTTTTTTCAAAAAAAAATAAAAAAAATTAAAAAAAAATTATATTTTTTTCAAAA
>NW_025265775.1:0-1524 GCF_018294505.1 Triticum aestivum
TCTGTCGAACACCTGGTGTGCACAGTCATTTTTGGCAAGCTCCCTGGTTTGCATTGTGGACTTGTACCCCAGCCCTATCAACCTTGTCCACTGAGCTCCTAGCCACCCCTACCCTCGATCTGTGCTTTGCCAGCTCCACCCTCGCGCTCTAGACCACGCTGGCATTCTGTCGAGCACCTGCCGTGCGTGCTCTGGGCGTGCCCAGAGCGCACGTTTTGCACGCGCGCGCACTACGCCGACACGCCGCACTGCCGCGCTCGACGTGACCCGACCCTGGTCTCTCTGCATCGCTGAGCCGCGCACTAGTCGCCCCCTGCTCCACGATCACTCTGGCACCCTGCTGCGCCGCTGGCCGCGCCCTTGGCGGCACACCGGCGTCGGCAGTGGATTCCGCCGCGGACGGCGCCGCCCAAACCACCAGCGCACGCCAGCTGCCCCTGTGAATAGCTCGTGCTTATCCCCCCGCTCGTCGGCATGCTTTCGTCGCCGCTGCGATGCCCTGCAACTACAGCAACGGCTGTCGCCGACGAGCTTATCTTCTGCCGCCGCGGAGCCGCCTCGTCACGCTATATAAAGGGCCCCCGAGCCCCTCCGAGCACTCACGCGACTTCAGACTTCCCCCGTAGAGCTCCCCGCGCAGTAGATCGACCGGAGAGGACCGTTTCCCCCAACTCCGGCCAGCTCGGCCGCCGCCAAGCCCCAGCGCGATTCGTCGCCGCCGGCCACCCTTTTGCCAATCCAGCGCCACCAAGAACCTCCCCGTAGTCTTGCGGAGCTGCCCAGCTACCCAGCTTCGGTCAGAGGCCACCGGAGCAACATAGTCACTTCACCACCGTAGCCTCCCTCCGACGCGGAGCTCGCCGCCGGCGATTCCTTCCACCTCCGCCGACCCAACGACCACCCAGAGGACCGCCTCGGTCTTGCCGTCCCATCCCCGCCCTTGGATGCCCTCGAGGAGCCGCCGTTCGTCGCCGGTGATCGCCGGAGCCCCGCCACCGTTCGGGCGCAGAAAAAGGAGGGAGAGGGAGAACGGTCAAACCTGACCAGTGGGCCCTCTGGACCCACTGTCAGTGACCCGCGCAGCGCCCTCTCTCTGTTTAAGTGGAGGCGCAAACCCCCGAGTGCGTTTCCTCTGCTGCGAAAGCGTATTTCTGCTGAAACGTTTTCCTTTTTTCTGGTTTTATTTAAAAAAAGAGTTGACCAAACTTTGACTGGCTATAACTTTTAAAATAAAACTCCAAATGAGTTGATTCTTTTTCCTACCTCTCTCAAATTTCATCTAGTTTATTTTAAGATTTATTTCAAAAATATTTGAGATAAGTTTTGGTACTGTGTTTGAAATATTTGTATTTGTGTATTTTGCAAAATAGGAATTTTTGGAGGAAGAAGAAAGCTTCCAATAAGTGCATCCTTTGCATACTCTTGAAGGCAAGCATTTCTGAACTCTGGCATAATATTTGTTGTGGTGTTTTGATGCGATCACAGCACCTTTTGACTTGGAGTATATGTGACAGTTTATGTATC
>NW_025265776.1:0-1524 GCF_018294505.1 Triticum aestivum
TTGATTCATTATAACTTCCAACTCCTATTTCACATAATTGAAGAAGTCATCTTATCTTCCCTCATGAATATCATTGAGTTGCATAAAGCTTTGAATTTGAAATCTTCCCAAATGAAATTCAAATCTTTTTCCAAAACCCTATTCATTTAAAAATGAAGGAAGTCATGTCATCCTCACTCTAGGCTTTGGTGTTGGTATGAATTTGAATCCATTGGGATCAAAAGGCAAAAGGGGAAAGTTTTGGGAAAGTCATTTCATTCCCTCTCATTCAACTTTCAAAAGTTTCAAATTTCACTCAGTTTCACTCAATCCATCAAACCAACAATCAGACAATCAAGCATAGTTATTTATTTAATATAACATTCCAAAATTTAGAATTTTGGGATGTTACAAACCTACCACACTTAAAATGAATCTCGTCCTCGAGATTCGAAGAGGCTAGCAAGAAAAGGGTAGGGGTTGGGGGTCTTCTAGCAAGAGTTTTGGTCAGAAAGGTCAGGAGTGCTACCACACTTAAAAACAAGGTCATGGTTCCAATAAACTCAGATATTTCCTCTGGAGGGCTGACAATGTATGTCTCTTCACATATCTTACAATAGCTCCTTCATTAAAGCTCTTCTGTCAGAAGCATAGAGTTTTCCTCAAAAGCTTGGGTCGGTTCGTCAAAGTTGAAGTTCGTCCGAGACTGGATCTTCTTAGCTGATAGGTCTGTGTCCACCCTAAACAACTATCGAAACACTCATGGTGGTATTCCATTAATGGTTTCTCCTGCAGAAAACGGGTCTGGGTTGAACTTCACCGTTTATCCTACGATTTGCAACGGTTGCCTGTAAAGGGTTCCATCGTCCTACCATTTTATGGTTTAAGCAAGACTTCAACGAGCGTCGTCACTTTACTATGGGTAAGTCACTCATATATTACCATCCCATATAGCAAAGCGAACAATAAGGGTAAGTCGGTATGGTGATCAATCCATCCCGCACCCAAATCATTACCTTGTACATGGTTTAGCGAATCTCGCATTCTAACACTCGGTCATCCTCACAAGCATTGCAGAATTTCTCTTGTCGTCGAACCAAGTTCGAAAAAAATCCATTGATTCTGCAGGCCAAAACAAACATCTATTGTTCCTTATCAACTCTCAGGTTTTGCGTAAACTCCTACGAAACGTATGCTGATTGGATCACTGATTCTTCCAAATGTACTCCTTTATCAAGGGTACATCTGTTCCTTCTCAAAATCCTGGGCCTGTGGTTTATGGCCCACTTCAGCACTAGTGCAGCTTTAACTCATCCTTGGAGTAACTCTCATGTTACACCTCCTTTGAATCCAGTAGTATTCTGTTTTCTTCATACCATCATATCAAAACAAATCTCCAACTCATTTTGTTCAGCTTCCTTCTATGGACCGTCATGAATAACACATTTCTTTCTTCATTGATCTTGTGGCTTTACAGAGTACTATGACCAAAATAAAGTGCACATAAAATCTCATTAATCTCATATCAAATTTTCGTAAATCCAA
>NW_025265777.1:0-1524 GCF_018294505.1 Triticum aestivum
AATTCCCTCTATGCGGATTGCTCTTCGCGTGTCTACGACTGTGGCCGGCGGCCTCCGGGGGCTAGCATGCCGCCAAATCTTGCGCAGGCGGCCTCTCACAACTCTGGAAGTGTTGTGGCGGGTGCAAACGCCCGGCACGCGTCTCCGGGGTGTGCCCCCCTCACGGACGGCGCCGCCGCCGGCACCTGGAGGGGGGAAACGGACGCGTCGGGTCTACACGGAGGGTATCTTGCTGTGGGTCTGGCCCGGATGTTGCTCCAAAGTGTTCCTATGGGCTGTCCTGCCACAACCGGGTGGATAGGTCCACTGCTCAAAGCCCGTCCGTGCAAAGCAAAAGGGCTAGATCCCGTGGTCAAACGCTACAGGGTTAGGCGGGACGGGGGCCCTGGGGGGTAGCAATGCCACCCGAGCGTCGCACCGGGCCCTCATACATGCGGGGTGGTGTGGTGGCATGTCCGAAGAGGCGGCACGTGTCTCCGGGGGGTGCCCCCCCCTCACGAACGGCTATGACACGCTAGTAGACGTTCTGCGGTAACGATGCGGCGTGAATATTATTAAATACTCGGAGCGCGATAAAATCATGATTTTTTACACGACGCGGGCACATGTGTTGTAGGACTGATGGTAATTTTTCATAATTGTTCGTGATGGAGTAGTATCTGAACAATTCCCTCTATGCGGATTGCTCTTCGCGTGTCTACGACTGTGGCCGGCGGCCTCCGGGGGCTAGAATGCCGCCAAATCTTCCGTAGGCGGCCTCTCACAAGTCTGGAAGTGTTGTGGCGGGTGCAAACGCCCGGCACGCGTCTCCGGGGTGTGCCCCCCCTCACGGACGGCGCCGCCGCCGGCACCTGGAGGGCCGAAACGGACGCGTCGGGTCTACACGGAGGGGATCTTGCTGTGGGTCTGGCCCAGATGTTGCTCCGATGTGTTCCTATGAGCTGACCTGCCACAACCGGGTGGATAGGTCCACTGCTCAAAGCCCGTCCGTGCAAATTCAAAGGGCTAGGTCCCGTGGTCAAACGCTACAGGGTTAGGCGGGACGGGGGCCCTGGGGGGTAGCAATGCCACCCGAGCATCGTACCGGGCCCCCACACATGCGGGGTGGTGTGGTGGCATGTCCGAAGAGGCGACACGCGTCTCCGGGGGGTGCCCCCCCCCTCACGAACGGCGATGACACGGTACTAGACATTCTGCGGTAACGATGCGGCGTGAATATTATTAAATACTCGGAGCGCCATAAAATCATATGTTTTTTACACGACGCGGGCACATGTGCTGTAGGACTGATGGTAATTTTCATAATTGTTCGTGATGGAGTAGTAACTGAACAATTCCCTCTATGCGGATTGCTCTTCGCGTGTCTACGACTGTGGCCGGCGGCCTTCGGGGGCTAGCATGCCGCCAAATCTTGCGAAGGCGGCCTCTCACAAGTCTGGAAGTGTTGTGGCGGGTGCAAACGCCCGGCACGCGTCTCCGGGGTGTGCCCCCCCTCACGGACGGCGCCGCCGCCGGCACCTGGGG
>NW_025265778.1:0-1524 GCF_018294505.1 Triticum aestivum
TAATTGGAAATAAATTTCTTGACACGAATTAGGACTTCATTTGAAAATAGTTTTTCGATGAAGTGCTTAGGCTAAATAGCCTCAATATTAGGCATGATGATCTATGGAGATAGATTTACCTAATGGGGCTAAGCAATGAATACATATTGACAAGATGCTAAAACCTTTTAGCATTTAAAACGCCAAGGAGTGATTCTTGCCAAAGTCACATGGAAGGAGTTTTTGCAAGACTCGGTGTCCCAAAACACTGATGAGTAAAATACATGATGCAGATTCCACACACTTTTGTGTTTGGATTAATCATGTATTCCATGGTATGTAAAACAACCAGATATGTCCAATACTCCCAAGGTGTTGCGAGTATGGATACTAAAGTGATCAAAGTACTGATCGTGGGACAACAGTGAAAGATGTCATTGAGTACTAGAGTAAGTACTGATGATATGTTTTCTTGCAAGCGGAGATCATGAAGAGTTCGTTGTAAAATGTTACATCGATAGTCTTCATCTTTTCACCGTGCGATTTTCGATTTAAGTTAAGGGTTTTGTGTAACACACAATGTGGTGGCACAGTTAGTTGGAATTTGTTCAAACTAGTTACTGTGGCGAATTCTATAACAAGGGCTAAGTATGTTGACGCTTTAGAAGCGACAAAGAAGATGTTGAATCATATAGTTCATTCATGAACTTAGTATAGTTCCCAGATGGCTTTTGACAATGGGACACTACTGCAGGTAGTTGCTCCATAACTCAGTCTGAGGAATCCAGGTTCGACCTGTGATTCACATACATACAAAGCCAAGTCCACACAAAATATGAATTTTGTGAAAACGTGAAAACGCGAGGACATACAAAGATACACACGGAACTGAAGTCGCAGATCCGTTGGACATCAGGCTATACCACAAGCGAAGCATATTTACACCGGTGTTCCACAGGTGTGAAGTGCATTAGCATAAGCTAGATTATTGACTCTAGTGCAAGTGGGAGTCTGTAGGAGATATGCCCTAGAGGCAATAATAAATGATATTATTTATTTCCGAGTTCATAATTATGTTTATGTTCCATGCTATAACTGCAATGATTCTCGAGTCTGCAATATCCACGAGGCTCGGAGGAAGACTCAAATGCACGTGTGGAATAATAAACGGTAAAAAGTATTCCTAGTCTGGCCTCTAAGACTAGCTCAAGTGTTGCATGATGATTCTGTTTTCCTGGTCATGGGCATGTCTATGCCAGCAACTTTGAGGGCACAATGTTAAGAGAACATTTGTGTTGAATCGACCCGGATTGATGTTATGCTATGAGATTCATTCGTCACAAGTTTATTGGTACATAACACAGAGATGGTTAACATTTGCATGATTCCTTAGACCATGAGAGTATCGAGTTTCTTCATGCTTGCTTCATGAACTTTGGGGTTTGTTAAACGTCATCCGTAAATGGGTGGCTATTACGGCGGCTTACGGGTTCATGGAAAAGTGTGTCAAGTAACTTGATAGCTCAAGATTGGGATTTGCTCCTC
>NW_025265779.1:0-1524 GCF_018294505.1 Triticum aestivum
GTGATATGATCCAATTATGTTATTTGTTGATAGAACTTGCACTAGTGAAAGTATGAACCTTAGGCCTTGTTTCCTACCATTGCAATACCATTTACGCTCACTTTTATCACTTGTTACCTTACTGTTTTTATAATTTCAGATTACAAATATCTTTATCTACTATCCATATTGCACTTTTATCACCATCTCTTCGCCGAACTAGTGCACCTATACAATTTACCATTGTATTGGGTGTGTTGGGGACACAAGAGACTCTTTGTTATTTGGTTGCAGGGTTGTTTGAGAGAGACCATCTTCATCCTACGCCTCCCACAGATTGATAAACCTCAGGTCATCCACTTGAGGGAAATTTTGTACTGTCCTACAAACCTCTGCACTTGGAGGCCCAACAACGTCTACAAGAAGAAGGTTGTGTAGTAGACATCAGCGGGCCTGTCCTTCCCCGCACGTGGACCACCCTGCTCAGGTGGTGGTGACCGGCGATGGTGTGGCACGTGGACCCCCCTGTCTTGTGTGAATAAGTGAATGAATACCTGCTGCATCTACTTTGCTATCTATAGTTATAGACGGTACATATATTTGTATGAGATAATCCATTTAACATGTTCATATACAAAGCTAATAATTCATTTCCTGTTAAAATAAGTTTATAATCATCACCATAGATTCACAAATATTTATTCACAACACACACTCTATGTTTCGGTCCCCGATGCTGAAACGCTTGGACATGTGCTTGATGAACTCGAGAGGACCCTCACCATCATTTCCGCGCTTCACCTCCAGGCCGGTGAAGATGGCACACTCCCTGCGAAACGTGGCTTCATAGTTTGAATCGTGGACCGAGTTGGGAATGTGAAGGCGGTGAAGGCGGCAACACAAAACTTGCCCGAGCCAAGGCTGAACAGGTGCAGCTGGGACGGCTACCACGGCTCTTCCCCGGGCAGATCGATATAATCCCAAGTATACCTGCGGAGAGTCTATTGCTGAGAGATCGAGAGCACATAAGCTGGAGAACGGGTTGCAGGCTGAGAGGCCGAACCAAAGGCCGAGCTCGGGGACATACTCGACTTTGCCAAAGAAGGGCAGTGCCCAGTGCGCGGCCTGGCTCCATTTCTTGCCCAGGGTGTCAAAGGTGTAGGTGCCTATGGCCTGCTCCAGAGATGAAATACATATGGTGGAACTCTTCTTCCTTGTTGCTTGACAGTTCAACCATACTTCGGCTCCAAATACATGCAAGAATATGTCGAAGATGAGACTGTTGTGCTCACGGGCCTGGAAGTTAGCCACTGCAACAACAGTGAGGGTGTTGTCCAGATGATCAAACACATGTCTATACGTTACACCTTTGAAAGCTTTGGCATCCACCGTGTCCTCTAAATCTTTTGAAGCTCCTCAAGGCCGATGCATTATTATGGGGTGTATGAGTACTTTCATTTTTGAAGCTCCTCAAGGCCGAAGCATTTTTTTAAAAAGAAACCAAAGCATCTTTGTATATGACTTAAATATTTTATTATAATGCAT
>NW_025265780.1:0-1524 GCF_018294505.1 Triticum aestivum
AGCCACCGTACCTACCTATCATGGCATTTCCATAGCCATTTCGAGATATATTGCCTTGCAACTTTCCACCATTCCGTTTATTATGACGTGCTCCATCATTGTCATATTGCTAGCATGATCATGTAGTTGACATCGTATTCGTGGCAAAGCCACCGTTCATAATTCTTTCATACATTTCACTCTTGATTCATTGCATATCCCGGTACACCGCCGGAGGCATTCACATAGAGTCATATTTTGTTCTAAGTATCGAGTTGTAATTGTTGAGTTGTAAGAAAAATAAAAGTGTGACGATCATCATTTTTAGAGCATTGTCCCAAGTGAGGAAAGGATGATGGAGACTATGATTCCCCCATAAGTCGGGATGAGACTCCAGACGAAAAATAAAAAAAAAGAAAAAAAAGAGGCAAAAAAAAGAGAAAAGGCCCAAATAAAAAAATAATAAAAAATGAGAGAAAAAGAGAGAAGGGACAATGTTACTATCCTTTTACCACACTTGTGCTTCAAAGTAGCACCATGATCTTCATGATAGAGAGTCTCTAATTTTGTCACTTTCATATACTAGTGGGAATTTTACATTATAGAACTTGGCTTGTATATTCCAATGATGGGCTTCCTCAAAATGCCCTAGGTCTTCGTGAGCAAGCGAGTTGGATGCACACCCACTTAGTTTCTTTTGTTGAGCTTTCATATACTTATAGCTCTAGTGCATCCGTTGCATGGCAATCCTTACTCACTCACATTGATATCTATTGATGGGCATCTCCACAGCCCATTCTATTCCCCTCTTTTTGTCTTCTCCACAACCACCATTCTATTCCACATATAGTGCTATATCCATGGCTCGCGCTCATGTATTGCGTGAAGATTGAAAAAGTTTGAGAACATCAAAAGTATGAAACAATTGCTTGGCTTGTCATCGGGGTTGTGCATGATTTAAATATTTTGTGTGATGAAGATAGAGCATAGCCAGACTATATGATTTTGTAGAGATAACTTTCTTTGGCCATGTTATTTTGAGAAGACATGATTGCTTTGTTAGTATGCTTGAAGTATTATTATTTTTATGTCAATATGAATTTTTTTCTTGAATCTTTCGGATCTGAATATTCATACCACAATTAAGAAGAATTACATTGAGATTATGCCAAGTAGCACTCTGCATAAAAAATTATCTTTTTTATCATTTACCTACTCGAGGACGAGCAGGAATTAAGCTTGGGGATGCTAATACGTCTCCAACGTATCTATAATTTTGATTGCTCCATGCTATATTATCTACTTTTTGGATGTTTATGGGCCTTATTTTACACTTTTATATTGTTTTTGGGACTAACATATTAACCGGAGGCCCAGCCCAGAATTGTTTTTTTGCCAATTTCAGTGTTTCGAAGAAAAGGAATATCAAACGGAGTCGAAACGGAATGAAATCAATTGGAGAAGTTATTTTTGGAAGGAAAGCTACCGGAAAAACTTGGAGTGCACGCTAGGGGAGTCTCGAGCTGCCCACGAGGGTGGGGGGCG
>NW_025265781.1:0-1524 GCF_018294505.1 Triticum aestivum
TTCATCGAGTTGTTTCTTCAATTCCTTCAGCTTGTTGGGTCCAAGCTTGTATGGACGGTTGCAAACGGGTTCAGTACCAGGCTCTAGTTCGATAACGAACTCAACTGGCCGATGCGGAGGCATACCCGGAAGCTCTTCTGGAAAGACATCTTGATACTCACAAACGACTGGAATTTGAGAGATGGCATTCAATTCGCCCCTCTCATTGAGAGAGAAAAACCGAATGGTTTCATCACGAGCGGCATAAATAATCACATCCTCAGACGAGTGTGTCAATTGAATTTCCCTGGCAGCACAATCAAGTTGAGCTTTGTGCTTAGAAAGCCAGTCCATCCCGAGAATAAGATCAATATCCGAGTCACCAAGAACAATTGGAGAAGACTGAAATTTATAGTTTCCCATCTTGATGGAAACATTCGGAACCATAGAGCTTGCATTCATGAATTTACCCGGAGAGACAACTGATAACGGTCTGGGCAAATCTTGATAAACCAACTCATGCTTAAAAGCAAATGGTCTTGATATGAAAGAAAGCGATGCACCAGTATCAAAAAGAACTTTTGCAGGAATATCATTAACAGGAAGATTACCCATTATCACATCAGTAGATTCCTCCGCTTGAGCTGCATTCATCATGTTCACCTTTGCAGACTTTGGATTATGCTTGACCACTGCATTGCTGGAAGATCTGACAGGAGGAGGAGGAGGCATGCGCCTTTGGTTGAAGCACTTGTTAGCATAGTGACCTTTCTGCTGACATTTGTTGCAAGTCACCTCTAAGAGTGGACGGTGATAAGGAGCATTGGACTTTGGAGCTTGATTCTAAGACTTGTTCTGATAGCCAGAGTTGGAAGAGTTGGAAGAACCATGGCCACCTTTGTTCTTCTGCTGGTAAGGCTGACGAAACGGAGGAGGAGGAGGCAACCAGAAGTTCTGTTGCTTAGCTGTCACAAGTGAGGAAGAAGAAGACTGAACTGCGTCTCTGACTCTTTTCTTAGAAGCCTCACACTTGAGCTGATCAGCCTCTTGCTTCAGTGCCATATTGTAGAATTGATCAAACTGAGTAGGCTCAACAAGAACGAGAGCTAACTGTAGATCCTCTTTAAGGCCACCTCTGAAGTGATAGATCATGCTCTTTTCATCAGGAACGTCTTGTTTAGCGAAGCGAGCAAGTTTCTGAAACTGGATGTTGTATTGATACACAGACATGTTGCCTTGCTTGAGATTGCGGAACTCCTCACGCTTGCTCTCAACAACACTTTGTGGAATGTGGTGCGCTTTGAAATCCCGACAGAAGTCAGTCCAAGTGATCACACGACCTCCTCTGGAATCTTTGTATTGTTGATACCAATCAGCAGCTTGGTCCTTGAGCTGGAAAGAAGCGAACTTGACATAGTCCTCAGGCCTGACATTGCTACATTCAAAATGCTTGTTGATGTCCACGAGCCAATCATCGGCATCCGTGGCCTCGGCACAGTAGCTGAAAGACTTGGGCTGATTTGCGAGAAACTGGTTGAGTGTAGC
>NW_025265782.1:0-1524 GCF_018294505.1 Triticum aestivum
AATTATTAATGAACTCCCACTTAGATTAGACATCCCTCTAGTCATCTAAGTATTACATGATCCGAGTTAAACTAGACCGTGTCCGATCATCACGTGAGACGGACTAGTCAACATCGGTGAACATCTTCATGTTGATCGTATCTTCTATACGACTCATGCTCGACCTTTCGGTCTTCTGTGTTCCGAGGCCATGTCTGTACATGCTAGGCTCGTCAAGTCAACCTAAGTGTTTGCATGTGTAAATCTGTCTTACACCCGTTGTATGTGAACGTCTGAATAAAACACCCGATCATCACGTGGTGTTTTGAAACAGCAAACTGTCGCAACGGTGCACAGTTAGGGGGAACACTTCTTGAAATTAGTATGAGGGATCACCTTATTTACTACCGTCGTTCTAAGTAAACAAGATGCAAAACATGATAAACATCACATGCAATCAAATAATAAACGTGACATGATATGACCAATATCACATAGCTCCTTTGATCTCCATCTTGGGGCTCCATGATCATCTTGTCACCGGCTTGACACCATGATCTCCATCATCATGATCTCCATCATCGTGTCTCCATGAAGTTGCTCGCCAACTATTACTTCTACTACTATGGCTAACGCGTTTAGCAATAAAGTAAAGTAATTTACATGGCGTTTCTTGATGACACGCAGGTCATATAAAAGAACAAAGACAACTCCTATGGCTCCTGCCGGTTGTCATACTCATCGACATGCAAGTCGTGAATCCTATTACAATAGCATGAACATCTCATACATCACATATAGATCATTCATCATTCATCACAACTTTGGTCATATCATATCACAAACTACTTGCTGCAAAAACAAGTTAGACGTCCTCTAATTGTTGTTGCAAGTTTTACGTGGCTGAATTAGGGTTCTAGCAAGAACATTTTCTTACCTACGTTAAAGCCACAACGTGATTTGTCAACTTCTATTTACCCTTCATAAGGACCCTGTTCATCGATTCCGCTCCAACTAAAGTAGGAGAGACAGACACCCGCCAGCCACCTTATGCAACTAGTGCATGTTAGTCGGTGGAACCGGTCTCAC
The DNA here is from genome assembly GCF_018294505.1 of Triticum aestivum. NCBI lineage: Eukaryota > Viridiplantae > Streptophyta > Magnoliopsida > Poales > Poaceae > Triticum > Triticum aestivum. The sequence continues at coordinate 1,069 of NW_025265782.1, forward strand.
GTAAGCGTACGTGTAAGGTTGGTCCGGGACGCTTCATCCCACAATACCGCTGAAGCAAGAAAGGACTAGTAACGGCAAGAAAGTTGACAAATCGACGCCCACAACAAATTGTGTTCTACTCGCGCAAGAAGAACTACGCATAGACCTAGCTCATGATGCCACTGTTGGGGAACGTTGCAGAAAACAAAAATTTTCCTACTCGTTTCACCAAGATCATCTAGGAGTTCATCTAGCAACGAGTGATTAGATGCATCTACATACCTTTGTAGATCGCGCACGGAAGCGTTCAAAAGAACGGTGATGATGTAGTCGTACTCGACGTGATCCAAATCACTGATGACCAGCGCCGAACGGACGGCACCTCCGCGTTCAACACACGTACGGGACGGGAGACGTCTCCTCCTTCTTGATCCAGCAAGGGGGGAGGAGAGGTTGATGAAGATCCAGCAGCACGAC
>NW_025265783.1:0-1524 GCF_018294505.1 Triticum aestivum
AGCTAAGCACTTCTCCCATGGCAAGAACTACCAATCTAGTTGGCCAAACCAAACGGATAATTCGAAGAGACTTGCAAAGATAACCAATCATACATAAAAGAATTCAGAGAAGATTCAAATATTGTTCATAGATAGACTTGATCATAAACCCACAATTCATCGGTCTCAACAAACACACCACAAAAACAAGACGATTACATCGAATAGATCTCCACAAGAGAGGGGGAGAACTTTGTATTGAGATCCAAAAAGAGAGAAGAAGCCATCTAGCTAATAACTATGGACCCGAAGGTCTGAGGTAAACTACTCACACTTCATCAGAGAGGCTATGATGATGTAGAAGCCCTCCATGATGACGGCCCTCTCCGGCGGAGCTCCAGAACAAGCCCCAAGATGGGATCTCGTGGATACAGAAAGTTGCGGTGGTGGAATTAGGTTTTTGGCTCCCGTTCTGATTGTTTGGGGGTACGTGGGTATATATAGGAGGAAGAAGTACGTCGGTGGAGCTTCGAGGGGCCCACAAGGCAGGGGGCGCGCCCTAGGGGGGGCGCCCCCCACCCTCATGACCGCCTCTCCGATGCCTTGGCGTAGGGTCCAAGTCTCCTGGGTCTTATCCGGTGAGAAAATCACGTTCCAAAAAGGATTTTTCTGTTTGGACTCTGTTTGATATTCTGTTTCTTCGAAACACTGAAATAGGCAAAAAACAGCAATTCTGGGCTGGGCCTCCGGTTAATAGGTTAGTCCCAAAAATAATATAAAAGTGGAAAATAAAGCCCAATATAGTCCAAAACAGTAGATAATATAGTATGGAGCAATAAAAAATTATAGATACGTTGGAGACGTATCACGCATCCCCAAGCTTAATTCCTGCTCGTCCTCGAGTAGGTAAATTATAAAAAGAGAATTTTTGATGTGGAGTGCTACTTGGCATAATTTCAATGCAAAATTTCTTAATTGTGGTATGAATATTCAGATTAGAAAGATTCAAGACAAAAGTTCATATTGATATAAAGAATAATAATACTTCAAGCATACTAATAAAGCAATTATGTCTTGTCAAAATAAAATGGCCAAAGAAAGTTATCCCTACAAAATCATATAGTCTGGCTATGCTCTATCTTCACCACACAAAGTATTTAAATCATGCACAACCCCGATGACAAGCCAAGCAATTGTTTCATACTCCAACTTTCTCAAAACTTTTTCAATCTTCACCCAATACATGAGCGTGAGCCATGGATATAGCACTATGTGGAATAGAAGGGTGGTTGTGGAGAAGACAAAAAGAGGGGAAGATAGTCTCACATCAATTAGGCGTATCAACGGGCTATGGAGATGTCGATCAATAGATATCAATGTGAGTGAGTAGGGATTGCCATGCAACGGATGCACTAGAGCTATAAGTATATGAAAGCTCATCAAAAGAAACTAAGTGGGTGTGCATCCAACTTGCTTGCTCACGAAGACCTAGGGCAATTTTGAGGAAGCCCATCATTGGAATATACAAGCCAAGTTCTATAATAA
>NW_025265784.1:0-1524 GCF_018294505.1 Triticum aestivum
ACAAATGTTAGCAACTATGGTGTACATTGGTTGGGAAAACACCATCCATTTGACAGGCAACTAGGGAGATAAAATGTTAGGCAACTATGTTGTAAATCGGTTGGGCAAACACCATCCAGTTGACAGGCAACTAGGGAGACAAATGTTAGGCAACTGTGTTATACATCAGTTGGCCAAACACCATCTAGTTGACAGGCAACTAGGGAGAAGTGTTAGGCAACTAACCCGAATAACTTCTATTACGCATGGTTTTTGTAGCGACCAGATCTCAAACAGTCTGATTTCTGTGCTCAGTGTCATCCCTGGATCAGTAATGCTGACACCACACAGTACTTGGAGGATTTATAACAGAGTAGCAATCACACACTTATTACATCGAATGTCTCAAAAGAGAATTTATTGAAATAAATATGGCTTAAGGCCATCTAAAAACGCTAACAGCGGAAGTCTTGGAAGATAAGCGAGTCCATCAACTCCAACGGCATCACTGAGTATAGAACCACGACCTAAAAGCATCTTACTCGTCATCTGAAAAGTCTGCAACATGAAACGTTGCAGCCCGAAAATGGGTCAGCACATGGAATATGCCGGCAATGTAACACATAGAGGATAACAATGGATTAAGCTATACTACATGCATATTTGGCTGGTGGAAAAGCTCTATGGTTACAGTTTTGCATAAAGCCAATTTTTCCCTACTGCAAAGGAATAAATTTATTTAACTATCATGGTGGTTGTTAAACATTGAGAATGGTTGACAGCATTCTCAATCCCAATTAAAAGTACTCATTAAACCCAACAACATTAAATTAGAGTAACATGATGAGATTCACATGATATCCAAGTTCTAGATACTCAAGATGTCCATAACCGGGGACACGGCTAATCATGATTAGTTTATACACTTTGCAGAGGTTTGCGCACTTTTCCCCACAAGACTCGATCGCCTCCGTTTGATTCCTCGCACTACATGGTGTTTGAGAGATGGATGACCGAGACATAGTCTTTCGGAAGCACTAGCACCTTACATGTGGGTAGACCGGTGGACCTACTTTCCCCTACATCTGCTAGTCTACCCGTAAGAGTTCGCACAACTTAGTCAACTATGCCAGAGCCCATAATGGCTTGTGGCTGCACACGTAAGTTTCTAGTTTGAATAATCTCATGATCCCTTTGAGCCTGGGTGGCGGTCCAAAGAAATACAGGCAAGTCCTGATAGAAACCAGGTGCCTCAATCCACCCAGATGTGTGTCTAAGTTGCCACCTTAAATAAACCATTGATTAACAATCTCACATCTGTCATGGATACACTCACCCAATCCACGTCTACTAGCATAGCATGGCATAATAAGAAAACGTAGAAGTAACTCCCAAAGGTTTGATAATAAAACAGGTAATAGGTACTACCTCAACTACTTCCCATCCCACAATTTAATTAGATCCTAATCATGCAATGTTTGAGGATTGATCTAATGCATAAAAATTGGGTAGTAGAAAAGGTATGATCAAAGTGTTACTTGCCTT
>NW_025265785.1:0-1524 GCF_018294505.1 Triticum aestivum
AGTAGGTTAACTTGCTTAATCATGCATGAAACTAGTACAGATGGATAGAATGGATTTTTCTGATCATTTTTCATATATAAATCTTTTCATTCTGAGCTATAGATTATTTTCTATGATTTTTTGAGGTTTGTGATAATTTCTGGAATTTCCAATATAAGAATAATTCCAGTAAAAGCTTTACTGCGTCAGCCTGACGTCAGTGTGACGTCAGCAGGTCAACGGGGTCGTCCAGGTCAAACCTGACGTGTGGGTCCCCTGTGTCAGTGACACTGTTAGGTAATTAGTTAATTAGGATTAGTTTTAATTCTAACTCAGATTAGTTAGCAGGCGGGCCCCACTCGTCAGTGACCCTGGGGGGGTTGACCTGTGGTCAAACCATGTTGACTCGCCGGCGTTTAGCCGCCGGCGACGTCCAGACGCGGCGGTGGAGTGCGGGATCCCCCTCCGGCGACCAAAAGGACGGCGGAGAGTACCTACGTGTAGCTGGGGGCGAACCGCGTCGACTGGTGGTGGTAGAGGAGCTCGGGGTCGCCGGAATCGACGCCGGCGACGAGCCGGGCGGCTGCCGGGTACGGGCGTAGTCAAAACCGTAGCTAGAGAGCACGGCGAGGGGCAAGCGATGGCGCTACGGGTTCCTGGCGTTGCGGTGGAGCTAATGGCTACGGTGGTGTGGCCGTTGGATGGCCGGAGCCTCGTCGGCGACGAGCTCGTGCGGCGGCGCGTTCGGGTGAGCTTCGTGCGGTGGCTACAGCGCTCGAGAGAGAGAGAGGAGAGGATGGGAAGGTGGCCATGCTCACGGCGGTTGCGACGGAGCAGACGACGAGGTCGGAGACGAGCTGTAGCAGTGGCGACGGCGGAGGGGATCTCCGACGGTGAGCGGCGAAGGCGAGGTCGGTGACGGAGCTTCGGGGCAAACGAGCGCTCGGGGCTCGGCTTGCTCGAAGGAGTGGGCGACGGCGGTGCTGTAGGACACGTTAGTACGGTGCGAGGTCGACGGTGGCCGCGGTTACTCCGGTGAGGTGGCTGCGGCGGCGTCGGCCATGGTGGGGAGAAGGCGAGGGAGAGGCGATGGGGGAGAATGGCGATGTCCGGGGGCTCGGGGCGCGTCGAGAGAGGTCGGCCAGCTCATCCGCGGCGGGGGCGGCAAGCTGCTGGCGCCGTGGCGAGCTCACGCTCGCCGGCGTCACCTCTCTGCCTGCTCTGGCGAGAGCAGGCAGCTGACTGGCGCGGGCCAGCACAGTGCTGGGCCGCCAGGTGGGCTGCCAGGTAAGTTTTCTGCCTTCTGTTCTTTTCTCTTTTTTATTTATTTCTGTACTGTGTTTTGAAATAGTAAAAATACTATTTCATTTGGAAAAATCCTGGAAATATTCTGAGGCACCTTTGAGATTATTCCCAACAGCCTAAAAATACCTTCAAGATTATTTGGGCATTTGAAAATATTTATAGCATTTAAAATGCCCAAATGCAAATACTTATGGCTTGTGCAAAAATCCAAGATGGCCTCCAAAAATATGAAACCATTTT
>NW_025265786.1:0-1524 GCF_018294505.1 Triticum aestivum
TTAATCTTTCACAATTGCTAACACTCATGTGATATTTATGGTTTCAAAGTTTCAATCGGACATAGAGAAAGATAGGGGCTTATAGTTTCGCCTCCCAACCTTTTACCTCAAGGGTAATGTCAACAATAATAATTTATGAAAACCTACATCCAAGTGGATATATATATCATCGTTCCAACACAAAGTGCTTGCCAAAGGAAAAAGTGTAAAAAGGAAAGGTGATGATCACCATGACTCTTGTATAAGGGTAGAAGATAAAAGTAAAAGATAGGCCCTTCGCAGAGGGAAGCATAGGTTGTCATGCGCTTTTATGGTTGGATGCACAAAATCTTAATGCAAAAGAACGTCACTTTATATTGCCGCTTGTGATAAAGACCTTTATTATGCAGTCTGTCGCTTTTATTTCTTCCCTATCACAAGTTCGTATAAAGCTTATTTTCTTCGCACTAATAGATCATACATATTTAAGAAGCAATTTTTATTGCATGCACGATGACAACTTACTTGAAAGATCTTATTCAATTTATAGGTAGGTATGGTGGACTCTCATGGCAAAACTGGTTTAAGGGATGTTTGGAAGCACAAGTAGTATCTCTACTTGATGCAAAAAATTTGGCTAGCATGATAGGGAAAGCAAGCTCAACATGTTGGATGATCCAAGACAATATAACGTTTAGGATATAGGAAAGCATACCCATTAAGTTGTCTTCCTTGTCCAACATCAACCTTTTAGCATGTCATATTTTAATGAGTGCTCACAGTTACAAAATATGTCCAAGATAGTATATTTATATGTGAAATCTCTCTTCCTTTAATATTCTTTCATGAATTGTTCAAGTGACCAATGCTGCGTTTGCTGGCTTTCAATAAGTTTACTACCTATACTTATTATGTGTGAAGTCATTACTCCCCATGTTATAAGCATATGAAACATATATAAATTTTGATTTTATAATATTCAATTCATTCAACCATTACTACAAAAAAGACACATCCATGACATTTTGGGCCGAACGAATTTTTTTTCTGTCATACATATGACACTTCTATGATGATAATTGTGACAAAACTCGGTATCATGATAGATGTGGTGGGCTCCTACTTCTATGACAAAAAATCATGACAGAAAATGGGCTTTTCATCCTAGGCGGGCCGGAGACGCAGCTGCATGACATTCTTTGGGACGTCCATGACGGAAAAAACCGTGGTAGAAGCGAGGGGGAGGAAAATTTCAGGGAGTTGCCAGTTACGGTGGGAGGTCGGGGGCCGAGCGATGCGCGTTTCTCTCATACACGTACGCGTGTGTGTGCGAGGCGTTGGCTCTAACTGAATTCGAGCGAGGCGTTGGGCTCTAACTGAATCCGAGCGAGGCGTTGGGCTCTAACTGAACCCGAGCGATTGCACTGCAGGCTACGCGTTACTGAACCCGAGCGATCGATCGATGGCTGTTAACTGAACCCAATCGAGCGATTCCTTCGCTACTGCTGTTAACTAAAGCCGATCGATTGGATGAACAGTGAGCGT
>NW_025265787.1:0-1524 GCF_018294505.1 Triticum aestivum
GCGCATCGGCGAGGCTAGGGGTGGCCGGTGGCCACGGGGAAGCTCGTCGGCGGCGGCGGGTGTGTTCGGTGGCTGCGCGCGAGAGAGCCAGAGGAGGAGAGGAGCTCGGGGAGAGAGTGAGAGGCCTGGGGGGCTGCGTGGCGTCGCGGACGGGGTCCAGGGCGACGAGAGGAAGCAGGAGGTGGCCAGGGGGAAGCAGGAGGTGGCCGAGGCAGCGTCGGCGCGCGCCACGCCTCGCCTCTGTTCGTCCTCCTGGCAGAGGAGGAAGAGGACAAGGGGGAGGAGGTGGGCTGGGCCGGCTGGGCCACTGGAGTTGGGCCAGGTGGGCTGCGAGGTAAGCTGAGGTAAAACTCTCTCTCTGCTTTTATTTACATTCTGTTTTATATTTTTCTTCTGTTTTTGTTTTATTTAAATTATTTTGCCACTGTTTTGAATTTTAAAAATAATTCAAACAATGCCAAAAACTCCACTGAATATTTTATATTGCTAGATGGACTTTTCCAAAAGCTTATAAAATATTTCAAGGATATTTGAAATTATATTCTAATTATATGAATATAATTCAAATTCAAATAACTAATGAATTAAATTCAAAGTCCCAAAAATAACTCCTTAAAAATGTTCAATATTTTGGTTGGGACCAGAACCCTTACCAAAAATTATCAAACATTTAAGAGGAGCATTTTGGAGCAATGAATGAGATTTCTAGGGTTTTTGCCCCTCTTTTATTTAGGGTTTTGAGGCTTCCAATATTCCTCAATTCAAGTTTCAAAAATATAGACATGATGCACACATGAAGCTAACCTAGAGCAATGCCTGAAGCTAGGGATGTGACAACTCACCCCCACTAAACAAGAATCTCGTCTCGAGATTCAAGCGTAGGGTAAGGGGAAGGGGAAACGTAACTAGTATAATCTTCAGGATCCAGGGTGCACTTCATAGAAACGTTGATTCGATCACCATCTTTGTCTTGATGTCTTGCTCTCAGAAATCCTGTCAACATGACAGGGGGGGGGGGAGAAGGAGACTCTAGAAGGGTCGATCTCCTCGAAGATCGAACAACTCAAGATTAACTTACGGAATGAGACATAGAACCATCTTTCGGGTTGAGACACGAGATACACATCAATAGGGGTGGAAGAAACGGATGACGAAGGTTCACTAGGTAGACAACAATTTCATACCTAAGAAGGTGGTAAACGATTGTCAACGTAGCGAGGAGTTGAGTTGCCATGATACCATAACGATACACCTTAGGGAAGGTGACTCGTAGAGATATCCCCTTAAGTGGCAAAAAGAATTACTTTTGATTCAGAGATCATTGAAACTCTTTAAACCAGCCTAAGGCAATTCTCGAGCGATCGTTTGGAGGGGGTCGGTAGAATGGCATACTCGGACTTGGATGATGTGGATTACCTTGTTGAAGACAACGTAATGGATGAATTTGCTTATCACCGGAAATGGAAGAGACCCATGGTAGAATGGCACATTGGCGGTGCAAGCTAGGAACAAAATGCAAATGCT
>NW_025265788.1:0-1524 GCF_018294505.1 Triticum aestivum
GGGTGAAGGCGGGGCGCCGGCGGTGCCGTCGGAGCCGGCCGAGGAGGCCGTGTGGGTGGGCGCCGGCTGGAGGGCGCGGGGACCGCCAAAGCCCGAAGGCGGTCCACGAGCCAGACGTGATCGTCCACCTGACGAGGTCGTCGATGGGCCGCCGGTGGCCGGCGGCGACGAGAGGACAAGGGGTACCTGCTGCTGAAACGGGAAGACCATCTCATCAAAGTAAACGTGTCGGGAGGTGAAAACACGGTGAGAGACGGGATCGTAGCAGCAGTAGCCCTTAGTGTTAGGTGGGTAGCCGAGAAAGATGCAGGTGACGGAGCGAGGTGCAAGCTTATGAGGCGCAGTGGCGGCGATGCTAGGGTAGCACAGGCAGCCGAAGATGCGAAGCCCTTCATAAGAGGGAGGTGCACCGAAGAGAAGGTGGTGAGGTGTAAAGTTCCCGCGAGTACGGCATGGACGGATGTTGATGAGGAGAGAAGCGGTGGCTAGAGCGTCAGGCCAAAAGCGCGGAGGCACATTGGCATGAAAGAGAAGAGTCCGCATGCAGTCATTAAGAGTGCGAAGGATGCGCTCAGCACGACCGTTCTGCTGCGAGGTATACGGGCAAGTGAGACGAAAAATCGTGCCATGTGTGGTGAGAAGATTAAGAACAGCGGTGTTGTCAAACTCCTTCCCGTTGTCTATCTGCAACGCGAGAATGGGTCGACCAAACTGCGTGAGAACATAAGAGTAGAAAGCGGCAAGGGTGGATATAACATCCGACTTGCGGCGCAATGGGAAGGTCCACACATAATGCGAAAAATCATCAAGTATGACAAGATAATATAGAAAGCCCGTATTACTGGAAACAGGAGATGTCCAAACATCACTATGAATTAGTTCAAACGGGTACGATGCAACAAAGGAAGAAGGCCTAAACGGAAGACGAGCATGTTTGCCGAGGCGACATGGATAACACGAGTGATCCTCGTTCTTATTACACGTGAAAGAAAAACTCCGAAGTATGTGGCGAAGGGTGGCAGGATTAGGATGACCCAAGCGAGCGTGCCAGAGATCCACTCCGGTGGCGAGAGCGACAGGGGCGGCGGAAGTGGTGGAGGTGGCGGAGTGAACCGGGTAGAGCTCGTCGGGGCTGTCACATCGGTGGAGCACCATCCGCGTGCGAGCGTCCTTAACAGAAAAACCACATTCGTCAAATTAAACAGTGAACGGATTTTCACGTGTAAGAGAACGACTGGAAACAAGATTTTTAATAAGGTCAGGAGAAACAAGAATATTAGACATGGATATAGGAGTGGAGTTAGATGGAAAATATGTATGTCCAATATGGGTGATGGGAAGAGAAGAACCGTCACCGACGGTAATGCGGTTGGAGGTGTGGACAGGATGGGCAGTGTGGAGGTTACCGGGATATGCCGCCATATGAGCGGTGGCGCCACTGTCCATGTACCTATCGCCGCCGCCGGTGTAGCTGGATGGGGAAGGGGCGGTGTGGAGAGCCGCCAGAAGGGCCGGGTCCCATGG
>NW_025265789.1:0-1524 GCF_018294505.1 Triticum aestivum
TTTGAGGAAAAGATGCTAAGTATAGGTCATTTTAGAGCTATCCTAGGTTAAATAGGTCATTTTTATGCTAGCTAAGCATATTAAGTCATTTTGGAGGAAAAATGCTAAGTATAAGTCATTTTAGAGCTATCCTAGGTTAAATATGTCATTTTGGAGCTAATTAAGCTTATTATGTCATTTTGGAGCTAGCTAAGCATGTGAAGTCATTTAGGAGCTAAACTATGTCATTTCTTAAGCATATTATGTCATTTTAGAGCTAGTTAAGCATATTAACTAATTTTGGAGGAAAAGATTCTAAGTATAGGTCATTTTTAAGCTAGCTAACCATATTAAGTCATTTTGAAGGAAAAAATGCTAAGTATAGGTCATTTTAGAGCTATCCTAGCTTAAATAGGTCATTTTGGAGCTAATTAAGCTTATTATGTAATTTTTGAGCTAGCTAAGCATATTAAGTCATTTTGGAGGAAAAAATGCTAAGTATAGGTCATTTTAGAGCTAGCCTGGGTTGAATAGGTCATTTTGAAGCTAAGTAAGGTTATTGTGTCATTTTGGAGCTAGCTAAGCATATGAAGTCATTTAGGACCTAAAATATGTCATTTCTTAAGCATACTATTTCATTTTAGAGCTAGCTAAGCATATTAAGTCTTTTTTGAGGAAAAGATGCTAAGTATAGGTCATTTTAGAGCTATCCTAGGTTAAATAGGTCATTTTTATGCTAGCTAAGCATATTAAGTCATTTTGGAGGAAAAATGCTAAGTATAGGTCATTTTAGAGCTATCCTAGGTTAAATATGTCATTTTGGAGCTAATTAAGCTTATTATGTCATTTTGGAGCTAGCTAAGCATGTGAAGTCATTTAGGAGCTAAACTATGTCATTTCTTAAGTATATTATGTCATTTGAGAGCTAGTTAAGCATATTAACTAATTTTGGAGGAAAAGATTCTAAGTATAGGTCATTTTTAAGCTAGCTAAGCATATTAAGTCATTTTGAAGGAAAAAATGCTAAGTATAGGTCATTTTAGAGCTATCCTAGGTTAAATAGGTCATTTTGGAGCTAATTAAGCTTATTATGTAATTTTTGAGCTAGCTAAGCATATTAAGTCATTTTGGAGGAAAAAATGCCAAGTATAGGTCATTTTAGAGCTAGCCTAGGTTGAATAGGTCATTTTGAAGCTAAGTAAGGTTATTATGTCATTTTGGAGCTAGCTAAGCATATGAAGTCATTTAGGACCTAAAATATGTCATTTCTTAAGCATACTATATCATTTTAGAGCTAGCTAAGCATATTAAGTCTTTTTTGAGGAAAAGATGCTAAGTATAGGTCATTTTAGAGCTATCCTAGGTTAAATAGGTCATTTTTATGCTAGCTAAGCATATTAAGTCATTTTGGAGGAAAAATGCTAAGTATAGGTCATTTTAGAGCTATCCTAGGTTAAATATGTCATTTTGGAGCTAATTAAGCTTATTATGTCATTTTGGAGCTAGCTAAGCATGTGAAGTCATTTAGGAGCTAAACTATGTCAT
>NW_025265790.1:0-1524 GCF_018294505.1 Triticum aestivum
AAAAAAAATCGTAGGAAATTTGGAGGATTTGAATCCTTGAGGATTATTTTCTATGTTGTTGTTTGATTCATAGGATTAAATCCTATAGGAATTTTCCTTATAATTTCTTTGCACTAATTTCTACAGGATTTCTAGCATCCACTCAATCCTCTTTGAAGGAATCCACTGTTTTTCCTATGATTCAATCAAACAAAGCAAAATCTTGTAGGGTTGAGATGAGCATGACATTTCAATCTTGTCTTTTTTTTCTATTCTTATCTTTTTAGAACCCTACGAATCAAAGAGGCCTGTAATTTTTCAAGGAGGTAGCGAGAAATAGATCGCTAGCTACTGGGAGAGAGGGTATGTGCATGAGAGAGCGAGCCATAATGAGAGAGTGATAGAGAGGGGTGCGTGCACCCCCTTCCCTTCTTTTATATTTGATTCATGCACTAATCGATATGACTACAACTGGGGGAAAATACCCGTGTCTTGTGGATCTCGTATTGAGTAGGGCAAACTTTATTTTTGATATCGTGAACTCTTTTTTGAATATGACTGACACCTTTTGTCGCGGTCACTTGGCGCTTTCTTGATAATTGTGGTATGTAGAATATGGCAACAGAATCAACAATTTTATTTCTTTGCACCGAAAAAACTCATAAATTTATTTCTCTATGCATATGCATATCAATAGCTCTAAGTATAATATTGTGTACATCAACCACCTCTCTCTCTCTATCTGTCTCTCTCTCTCACACACACATGCACACTCTATCAGTCTCAATCACCTCCCTCTCTCTCACACACACACAAACATATATAGTCGGTCTCAATCCACCCTCCCCCCTCTTAGTATCCATTTGATTCGTGTGCTAATCGATATGACTACAATGGAGAGAGAACATGTGCACATCTTATGGATCTGGTATTGAGCATGATGGACTTTATTTTTGTGCATCACGAACACTTTTCGAATATGACCGGCACCTTCATAGTGGTCACGTGGCGCTTTCATAGTAATTATGTTATGTAGATAGTGACTAACGAATCAACAATTTCATTTTTTATTAGAAAAACTCATCAAATCCCCCCTCCCCCCGAGCAACCCGACAACGATGAGTACCCGGGACGACGCCTTCAAGAAAGGTTCTTGTGCGCAAAAGAAAAGGTTCCCTCGGTCGGGGATATGCATGGTTCTGGTAATATAAAATGGATGTTGTATAAAATCTAACGATGAAGTGGTTCTGACCATGTAAAACGGAAGTTATGTGTGATCTAACAATGCGATGACACGTTGTGAATGGGTTATGCAATCAATTAGAAACTGACATGGCAATATAACACAACATCGTCGTCCGGAAAGCATGCATGGTGTGGAAAGTATAGGTAGTTGCAACGTCATCGGTATATGAAAGGTTCGCGTTCACATGCAATAGGGTGCCCCATGTGCAGGTATGCATGGTTCCGACAATGTAAAATGAAGGTTCATGTGTAATGTAAGTGTTATGGTGATGCTATATTTAGTTCTCTCTCTCTCTCTCT
>NW_025265791.1:0-1524 GCF_018294505.1 Triticum aestivum
CAAGAGAAATTATTTTCCTAGACTTGCAAATCTTAGTACTCAAAACGTGCGACCAATAGTGTTCGTATTGAACTACGGTCACATGTATTTAGGAAAGATGGTAAGATTTTTACTATTTATCCTCAGTGCATCTTTTGCATACATTATTTTTTTAAGCTAAACTTCATGTTGCTAAGTATGATACTATACGATGTTCTCTTCAACAGGGACTCCCGATGATAGTTGTGCCTCAGTGGATCTCTACTAAAGGTCGCATGTCAATTGTTAGCTTACGGCCAAGACATCCTACATTACACACGAGTGCATTCAGGATTTCTAGAACCGAGGAATGCTTAGTAGTGAAAGACTGGACCAAAATTGTGAATGATCGCAGAGAAGTACTAGGAGTCAACAAGCAGAAGCGCAACCCACGATTAGGAGACAGGTTCGTCTGCATGCTCCAATATGATGATCATGAGAGCTACACATGTTCTATGCCATTTTACCTGAGAGAGAGCAGCAGGAGTGATTAGCATGCTCTTAGAACTTTCCTCTCATGTCCGTGTTCTTCGTCCTGAATTTAATCTCAAAGAGTGATCATGTTGAACTTGATGATATCTTTCCTTCTGATACAAAGTGAATGTTTCTTCTTTAAGCTGATATTGATGGCGATTAGATAGCGGTAATGACTATGATGATTAAACAGTGATAATGACGACTATAATGATTTTTAGCTAGCTAGTATACCGTTAACTTGTTGGTGATGATGATGATGATGATGATGATGATGAGTTATTATATCATTTATGAAAGAAACCGCAGATTAGTTTCAACTGGATGGATCCTAGCTAGCTAAGTGATCACTTTAGCTAGGATCCATGCATGCATCCAATTGAAACTAATCTGCGGGTACTTTCACCTAATGATTTAACAAATCATTATAATGTAAAAACAATCTCTAAATTAAATTGAAAACACAAAACTAAAGGAAAAATAAAAAAACCAAAACCCCCCGAACATTTAGTACCGGTTGGTGTTACCAACCGGTACTATAGGTCTCCCCGCACCCGGCCCTGGCTCGTGCCACGTGGTGGCACTTTAGTGGCGGTTCGTGACGAACCGGTACTAAAGGGAGGACCTTTAGTCCCCCACCCTTTAGTGTCGGTTACACAATCAGCACTAAAAGCCCTTACGAACCGGTGCTATAGCCCGGTTCTGCACTAGTGACTTTGCACTTTGCCAGGATGGTCGTTCATGTGTGTGTGTGTGTGTTGTGTTGGTTGTGTGCATCCTAATTATATAGAGGCCGGATGTGTACTCATTATGATTGTATCTCTCGATGCTACTCTATGAGTCAATGTAAAACACCCTTTATCGGAAAGAAGGGAAAACATGGCATGTTTGGGACTACTCTCCTCCATCAAAATCAGTTTCGCGCCACCATATTCATTTTGGAGCAGTTTCATACAGAAGTTCCAACTCTTCCAAAGAGAATGTTTGGCTTTCATCTAGCTCCAACTTCAAGAATGGGAAATCTATTTGATT